>NC_068364.1:70590020-70677520 GCF_020536995.1 Dreissena polymorpha
CGAACATTGGAAACGTTGGTGTTGAAATTAAATCACATAGAAATAAATCGTTATGAACATTGAAAAGGACTTGTGTATTTTTAGTATGTGTGTCAAAGATTATGACACTATAAATTGTGAAAACATCATTTGAATGATAAATTCCTCAAATAATAACGAAAATCAACTTTCCTGAAAGAAGAAAAAATAACTATCATATATATATATATATAACGAGGTATCCTACTCAAGATCACCCGAAAACAGGGTGCCTCGCTTTGAACAGCCATAAATTTTCATCAATTTGTGCAGCGATTTCAATGAACTCGGTCTTATTCAACGCAGAAAATAAAATTTCCTTTCTGGAATGTACATATCTGGTATATTTCTACAATTCAATGTGGTCAACTTTAAGAAATAACACGATAAAACAACTCGCGTGACCTACTTGAAACGATCAGAACTATTATTAAATTTGACCCAGCATGTGTAGAAATATACACGATATGTACATTTCCAGAAAGGATATTCATTTATGTTTACTAAGACCAGTTCTTAAAAATCGCTGAATAACTGATGAAGTTATGGATTTTTAAAGCGATGAACCCCGTTTCGTCATTTTGAGTTTAATACTAGTTATATATTATTATTTTTTTTTGATAGTTTTTTTTTCCAGAAAAGTTGATTTTTCGTAATTCTTGATTATTTATCATTTAAAATGATGTTTTCGCTATAACTATCATAGCCACACGCTAACCACCTGTGTTCAAGATGAGAAAATCCACTACCCACGAATAAAAAAGGAAATCGTTTTCTGTCTAACCACAGATGTTTGCCGAACTCGGTCAGCAAGTCTGGAATCCCAGAAGGCATGAAAAGGATAACCCTATTTTGCCAATTTGCTATTTTGAATTTAATTTATATCGAAAAGCATTGTGCTATGATGTGCCATTTACAATACGCCATGAGATTTTTAAGACCCGCGTCATGCTAAAATTGGTCTAATGCCATATGCCCCATCATAGCTTTAGCCCACCAAGCCTGCGCATCTTGCAAGCTGTTCAGCGATACATAATACGCCCCAAAAAACCTTGAGTGATTTAATAGCAGACAGCATCGCCTCTGGGCAGACTGTGCAAATTCGCAGACTAGGCTTGAGCTACGCTGGCAGAACGCCATAGGACCCTTTTCGCATGACGCGGCTATGAATGTGTAATTTAAATGTGTCGAAAGAATACCGCGTGCTAATAAAATATTAATATACGATATATTTCGATGGTGAAGAAAGAAATGTGTGTGTTAATCAAATATTAATAGTGTTTTTTCCCAGGAGGGCAAAGGGGCATGGCGCATTACTTTCAAAAAGGGCATTTTAGCGCGCAGTTTAGGCAAAAAAGGGCAAAAACGTTCCCTGAATACCTGAATTACGGGGAAACATGTAATCGCATCAGAAGCAGTTGTGGAAAAAATAAAATATAAACAAGCACATTTATGGTAATTGATGTATTTAACTTACTATGATTTATATTAATATATTATATATATTATATAATATATAATGTACATTTAAGTTCCATGCTGTTTCAATAAACTGTACAGCACGACAAACATAATTAAGCAATATATGCATATGAATCTGATTATACACAGATCCACTAACATATAAATGAAACCATGTTTGTCTTATCCCATTTTCTAACAATAATCTTGCCAGATGTTTACAATAACATTGCGAGTAAATTGATCGCTACAATAATGCAAACACTCGTTTCCGTGACATACATCCACCGAGTAGATTACAAATATATAAATAATGTTGTTGCTATCTAAAACATATTTGTGCATCGTTGATTATCACAGACATTTCATTAATTTTTTCTTAATGTATAATCTCCATCGTTAATTCGATCGTTTACGACGTTATTTGCCATTTTTTTCGAGTTACAATTTAATTCTGTATAGTTCGCCATGTTGTTTAAAATGTCAAATGATGTAAGCGACAGGTGCGGATAGCAACGTTAAATCGTATACCGATTCGCATTTTTTAAATTAGTATACGTCTCAGTAATTATTTCAATAATTAGATCTAATTATCTTAAAGACGAAAACGATAAAGAATAAATTTGTTTGTGTTTTTAAATGTAATTATGCGTAAAAAATATGTTTTGATATAACTGAATAATGCATGCAATGAACAATTGCCACGAGAATAACATCGAGTTTTTCATCAAAAGTCTCCGAAGTAACGATTTTATCGTGGAGGAGTACACATTGCCGACCGAAAAGTGCGCTTGGTATAACATAGCCTCTGGCATTATCGATTGATACTGACACGGGTTATTCACGCATGACTAATTCACAGCTTTGGAGCAGTCAGTAAGACCTACCTTTAGGTCATAATACACTAAATAGTTTCCCTATTTATTCAATGTAAATGCGACAACTTTGAGCGAAAATAAATGCAACATTTTGCACATAGAGACCCCCATAACCATACCTTTTCTTAAAGCCATTCTAAGCGGAATCGATTTATGCAATAAAAAGATATGTCATGTACAAAGCAAGAAAGAACTTGACACAAATCAAAATCGACTGTTTTGTAACTTTTTTTTTCGGCCGTTTCTTAGTGGAATGTAACCTTTTCTAGTGCAATGGTTTACTATAGTCTTCAAGTGTATCATATTTCAGGGATTCAGTAGTGAACACCTATTCATGCCCTACCATTGTCTCCGCAAGATAACACCCGAATAATGGCAAAAAGTGTAAAACATGCCTTCCTGTCAACTTGATATTTTTTTAGAGAGTACAGCCCTACATGAAGCGATCATTTAGTGTATTGTAACCTATAAGACAACGTTTACTGTTAACATCGCGAAAAATAAGCACTTCTCGATACTTATAAACCTATTTTCTATGTGCATGCCAATTTTCAGACGACGATCTTTCACGTAGAAATGCTTGAAAATGCATTTTATGATAACGCCTGATAAGCCATGTGGCTTTCGCGTTCGGAGCTTTGATTTATAACGGCGTTCAGGCGTAAAACGATTACCTTAAATAATTACAATCGGTCAAAATACTGGAATATTCTTACAAGCTATGTAGAAAAAGAAGTTAACAACTATTAAAACGTGTTCATGAGCTCTTTCAGCACAAATTGTTGCGATTTGAGATGCTCAAGACGAGTTTTTGTACGTTTTTTTCTTCTTATTTTCCTCTGAAAACGTATTTTATTCTTAAAAAACTCTCGATGCTCCTTAAATTTGTGAAACAAACGCATTTATTCCGTGAAATTTGCCAAAAGCGCGTCATATCCCACTAGAAAATGATGATTTTCTGTAAATACAGATCCTTTGTGACTAGGCTGGTTTTGCGTTTAGGTCATAATACACTAAATAGTTTCCCTATATAATTCAATGTAAAAGCGACAACTTTGAGCGAAAATAAATGCAACATTTTGCACATAGAGACCCCCATAACCATACTTTTTCTTAAAGGCCATTCTAAGCGGAATCGATTTATGCAATAAAAAAGATATGTCATGTACAAAGCAAGAAAGAACTTGACACAAATCAAAAGAGAGTACAGCCCTACATGAAGCGATCATTTAGTGTATTGTAACCTATAATCGAGCACTGTGATAGATTAAATCTAAATCTGCTCAATTAATATAGTCGATTAGACGTTGACGTCTCTCGAGTAAATCAAGCACAGTCGGAGCGTCACAGACAATCGAAGACGCTGATTTTGCGGACCAAGTTAGGGCATAAGGCAAAAAGATGTTATCGATAAGGGCGCTTGGCGAAATTTGCCTTTGAAAAGGGCAGAGTGGCTATCCGTGAAGGCAGCTTGGCTTTTCGCCACGCTAAAATGGCCTGGGAAAAACACTAATTAACATCCGATATATTTGATAGTGAAGAAAGAAATCTGCGCGTTAAGCAAATATAATATACGACATATTTCTATGGTGACGAAAGAAAACTGCGTGTTTTTATTCAAATATTAATAACGATATATTTCGATGGTGAAGAAAGAAACTCATGCGGTGAATATGCAAAATAGTGAAATAAAACACAATAGTTAGACTTATGTTTTAAAGTTAATTATTTAGAAACTTAAATTTTCAAATTTTATTTCAAAGTCAACTTTTACGCCGAATATTTTTTAAAATATATGTCTTGGTATATTAAGTAGTTTTTTAATTTTGGTTTTAGCGATTACAAAGCATTTTTATCATTGTGTATACTATAACTGTAGTTATTGGTGAACTAATGTTAAAAAATTTGTAAATTGAGAACTGTGAATATAAACAAACTTTACCTTAAACTAGTGCGTTGTTATCACCGGTGCAATTGAGAATACAAGAACGTTTCCCAGACATATCAGATTTAACCCGCTGTACTAGCAAGCACTGTCAACGAGGTTGCGCAACAGACGCGTGAAAGTGTATTGGACTCTCCATATCTCTTGTTGATCAGCAGTAGTTTTATTTTCCCTTATCTATTAATTACGGAATCCGGATAGTGCCATCTATAATCTCGCCCTTCTTTCATCAAGGGCGACACTAGACACACGAAGCGATACACGATATATTTCGCGGCGACGCACGATATTTTCGCGACAGTCGCGGCGACGCACGATAGTTTCCGCGACAGTCGCGGCAACGCACGATATATTTTACACGATATATCGCCTTTGGGGCTACCTACACAAGGGCGATATATCGTGTTAAATATATCGTGCGTCGCCGCGACTGTCGCGCAAAATATCGTGCGTCGCTGCGACTGTTGCGAAAAATATCGTGCGTCGCCGCGACTGTCGCGAAATATATCGTGTATCGCTTCGTGTGTCTAGTGTCGCCCTTGATGAATGAAGAGCGAGATCATAGATGGCTCTATCAGGATTCCGTAATCAATAGCCTCAAATTTCGCAAAATACCACGTGATCAAGACGCAGCTAGTACTAATAACCAACAAATAAATTATACATATCCACAAGCCAGGACCTCACATATGGAATTATGTAAAGATTTGACCTCTAACTGAAGTAAATAAAGGAAACTTAGTACCTAGTTGACACTTTCTCTGTGCGAATGTAGGTTGATTGTAAAGTGTTCTGTTTACTATAGTATCTCACGAAAATACTAAACAGATGCACAGTTTGCCTTCAATGCGCGATGTTTCAGTGTTGCAATGACGACCAATGTCCTAAGTTAATGCTCCAAAGGTGATCAGCGTGAGTTAACCCGTCGATTTGTTTGAGTGCAACAAAGAATGAACCTCAACATAAGTATAATATTAACTGTATTAGTATCAACTATAATTGAATACAATTCTCAAGCAAACCACAATAATTTTCTTTACAGCATTTCTCGCCAGAAATAAATGCTTCGTATTTCTTTTCATTTCATCTTTATTCATTTTCATATATTGATATTAACGTGTAACTCCTCTACCACCATCCCGCCACCAATATTAGTAAAAAATTACGTTCTTTTAAATATTAAATTATAAAAGGTTGAAATTGTTTTGTGTGTTGTCACTTGTGAGTCGCATATTCATCGCATGAAATGTGTGTTATGAGTTTAAGCGAATATGGATAATTTATTTCCGATTGACACGATTTTTCTCAATTCACAGCGTATTACGTATCATTTTGAAACATAAAGAAATATATTTATATGCATATTAAAACATTTTCCTTTTATTTTTTTTTTGCTGTACATAATGAAATAATGGTCACTTAGTAAAATGGTATTGAGGTTTTCCGTTTTTCTCCCGTGGATCAGAAAAGGAATCGGCTGTGTTTATGTTTATAATCCTTTAAAAAAAAACACACACCGTATCAACCGCTTTTATTTAAATCAAGCTATCATTGGTTATATAATGGACCGGCGTTGTTTCTACAGGGGTGCTAACCTCGAGCAAATTCCGGGATCAGTCTATTGAGAACCTCCGAACATTTCCCAGCTATATTAGATGCCCCCACCCCCCTCCCGAGAACTACCAGAAATCAGTCAAGCGCTATCAACGTGGTTTCGCAAAACACGCATGATAGTATATTGCTATCTCAACATCCCATTGTTGTTCAGCAGTCGTTTATTTTCCCTGATCTATTAATAGCCTCAGATTTGGAATGAACTGTGCTGCGGAAAAAACCACTTGCCTGACGTAGCACGTAGTGGACAATTTTAAGCATTCATAAACTTACTTTTCCGCGATACGTATAGCTTAATAATTTTTTTTTAACTTTTATATAACTGATTCTTTCAAAATTATTTCATTCAACCAGATATTTTTATTTTATTACAATTTGTTAATGACTGTAGTTCAAGAGCTGAAACAAACGCCGCGAATTATTTCTCGGCGAGTATGCAGGCAGTGATCAGGTTTTCGGTCATCAGCAAAACTGGCTTGCAAAACTTGCTCTTAACCTACGTTTTTCGCAAGCGAACAACTAAAAATCGGATATAAGAGTACAACAATTGACTACTTTACCCGGTCTATCCCATCAATCGTATGAATTTTTGTTAAAATGCAATGACTTATTTTTTTTAAATATGTATGGTGTACTAATCACCATGTTTGGTTAATGCAATGGCGCATTTGCCTTACATTTAGACTAACGAATTGTAACAAACTTTCTTTCCTGACACTAGTTTTATACTTTCATTATAAGTGGCGTATGTCTAATTGCTTTATCTGATTTTCCGAGAGACAGGCAGCCGAGGTCATAATAATTGTTAAACATTAACAAAAGAACGTTTCCCAAAATATTTATTTAATGCTTGAGGACTTTATTTGATTTACCTTCCAAGAATGTCCTTTACGTGCTAATTCGTGTTATCTTATCTTCATGATTTGCAGAATCTTACTAGGTAGATATACATAGTCTTTTTTCATAGTTTCAAAAGCCATCCTAAAATGCTTGATTTTAGTTAGGTCTACTCTACAACATGCAGAAAATAAATGTGTACATGCACACATGCATGCTAAGTGACTGCATATTGTTTGCAAAACGTTTAGTTTAAGAAACAGTTGTTATTTTCAGCATATATTAGTAGATGTTAACAGTATTAAATGTTAAAGAGTGCTGTTCGGATATTTTTGTCTGCATATACGACAAAGTGTTGCTGTTATGTGTATACACCCTGCGTTAGGCGCTTACGATGGGCTCATTCATATGATGATACGTTCATATCAACAAGAAGGAGTTTAGTTGAAACGTGTATTGACTTTGTTTGTCGTGCCTCAAACAAATAGGTTGCTCTTGTGAATATTACACCACAGAGCATTAATCGAATTATATTCTTTTTTATTGATTTTAATTCTATGTTAATGAATTCCAATGCTATGACATCAATGTTTACTTCAGTTACTTCAGTTCAGTCAGACGCCTATTTACCAGTTTAAATCCCATTGCTGTTTTTAATAGAAATTCCAAAACCGTTGATCCGGCTTGCATCGTCTTTGTGTCGAATGGTGTGCTGTATGGTCGTTCTTGTACTGCCTTAGACATAATGCACTTGTCTGAATTAAAGGGGGCCTTTTCGCGTTTGGTAAATTGAAAAACAAAGTTGTCTCAGATTCGCAACTTTCCGTTTTAGCAATGATATTTGGGAGGAAACAGTAATACTGAACATTTACCATGCTCTAAAATAACCATTATATGCATATTTCGACGATTTAAAAACCTGAAAATTATAAAGCGTTGCAACGCAAAACGATTGAATAATTTGGGAGAGTTCTGTTGTTGTCGTTATTTTTTGTGACACTACGAGGATTTCTTATATAAAGTATAAAATACGTCCATCATATGAGCACGGATGGCCGAGTGGTCTGAGCGGTAGACTTTTACTCAAGCACTCCAGGAGTCTGTTTAGGGTTACTTTTTTTCTTTTTGTAATAGTATTCTTGTTTTTGACTTGAGCTTTTTAGATTCAATGTTTACATTTGTCAATATAAAGCATTTAATGACAAACTTCAATACATGCCAAAATATGCGAAAAGGCCCATTTAAAGGGACTGTCAACCACGAATAACGAAAAAAGAAAAGTTAAAGTACCGTATTTGTTTACAATTATTAGTTTAATATTGATTAAAATATCACGACTGGTATATTACATTTACTTGAAAAAGTTTATATTTTCAATAAATTGGTAATAAAATTTCGCGATGTGAAATCGAAAGTACAATCGCGAAATAGGTGACATAACGATATACACACTATAAATAACGCGAGTTGATTGATCATTTTATATATTAGATATAAACAATATATTACGTATGCACAATTTGCATTCCTGGGTTGACCACGTGAGGATGATGATCAATCTACTGGCGTTATTTGTAGTTAAATGGTAGTTACCCTGGTAGACATACCCAGTAAAATGTATTACCTAATATACTGAAAATATGAAAACTTATAAACTTTTTTCGAGTAATGTAATATACTAGTCGTGATATTTTAATCAATATAAACTAATAATTGTAAAAAAAAATACGGTATTTTACAACTTTTCTTTTCTTTGTCGTCGTGGTTGACCGTCCCTTTAAAGGCAATCTGCTTGTAATGTCTCTGAAGTTTCATTATTCACATATCTCTTTAACTTAAAAAATGTCCATGCATATTTTTAAAATTGTTCATCCTTATCTGGGAAGTTCATATAGGAAAGAGGAACACATACCCTTCATCATTATTCTATTCGAATCACAGAAGAAAATTAGCATAAACTAGCATAGCATAACAATATGAGTATCGCCATTGTGTTTGCGGAATGGATAACAATGTCATTGTCTTTGGAATAGGCCACCGCTTTTAGAAGAGCAACTTTCGTTATATAGCCACTGCCGACGAGCATTTGTCCCCACTGAATGACGTCACCGGGCTCCCTTCCTTAGTTTATCGCGTCAAGAGTATGATCTGCACATAGAAGATGGGCAGTCTATTGCATCGGAACATTATTGACATGATAGCTTGTCGTTTGCATGTTATATATCTGCTTAGACGCTGTAATGTACTAAAGTATGTAAACAAACATACGTCGCAACGATAAAAATGTTCAATTGTATCATTATTGTTATTGCTGTCGTTTACACTGGGAAAGGGCCATATGCTTGAGCAGAATAATCCTATTTTGTTCTTACACACGTTTAAAGTAATTGCGTATGCTTGCCGATTAATAACTTTAGTTTGCATTAAAAATCCTTGATGATACTTTTGATATAGCAACATGTATGAACGGCCCTGCATTTGGACCATGGTAAATATCACTGTTGCCAAAATATAGTTTCTGTGAATTGCTTTAGTTAGGAAGGAGAATGTTTGATTCAATTTGGGTATCTTGGTATCTTTCATGCGTGCACACATATCACAGCACAATATCCCCATTATAACGGAAGCCATTAACGCATACGTTGCATCTCTTTTAGAACATGGATTGTAGCGACTTTATGCTAGGTCTGAATATTAGCTAGAGATTGGGACGTTTACTATAAAGGGGAAAATTCTGCTAAATTGCAGGTCAGAATTATTCGTCTTGGTCGGGTGCATTATTGCGTCATGATCATCAAAATATGCGAAGTTTCAAATGAATATCTGTAGTAGCTGCAGAAATATGTACGTGTTGTACACAAACCTTAATCCGAACTTCAATTTGCACGCAAACCTAAACCCGACGTTTTTAAATACAAAATGGGCATAATTCTGTTGTGATATTTTGTAGTGTTTTGTTTTACATTCTGACACAAATATATTGAATGGTTCGGTGGAAGTAGGGATAACTAATATGGACCATATCCAAGTCTTCTTTAAGCCTGGTCACAGTCGTAAGTTTCAAGCAGAGACTATGTATGTTGCCACTGAGCATAAAGGTTATTTTATTTATTTCAATAACTGCAGTTAATGCAGAGATCAGGATTTTTCGAACTCAAACGTTAACTTTTATTTTGGTAAATAAAAATGAGCATACTTCTGTTATTTTCAGTGACATAGTCCGTGATATTGCATAATGATTTCGAAGACTCGTGTGCATATTCAACGAATAACTGTATTAGTTACAGAGATATTTACTTGCTGCATGCAAATTTTAATTCAATTCAAATTTGCAAGCACTTAATTTAACTTTTCTAAAGATATGGAGTTATTGCACACAAGAGTAACATGAATTACAAAAAAGGACATAAGTATGCTTACGTCAGAGCTATTAGCTAAGCCAGTGACCTATGATGATTAGGGAACAATCGAAAGTTAGTCCTTGCAGTTATCAATGCTTCATATAGACGCATATATTATTTGGGTGTACGAATGTTTTCATTCACAGCTATTTTTAACCACTTGTTAAACCAGATAAATTAAAGTTTATAAATAAAACTGAAATCCTTGGATTACAAAGACACATTTGCATTTGTAATCTACGGGTTTCAGCTATTCATCACTTGCAGTTTTCAAATAAATATGGAAATATGTTGCATTTACTAAAAAAACATTTATTTCTGAACAATACAAATAGGATTGAATCATGTGATCTTAGTCAAAAAAATGCAAATACTAAGGTGACGATGTCGATGTCTTTTCACTTTTATAGATACAGAAATAAAACCCATGTAACCGAAGTACCAACGTATGAATGACCTTGAATTTAACATATATTATAAATATTAATAAATACTAATGAGGAAAAGATTTACAAAAATAACTACAGGGTGACACGCCAGTCATTTGACATGTACTTGTGTATTTGCCTTACATTAATGTTTTTGGCGGCCATCTCGAAAAAAACACTTTCCGAAGATCCGATTTGGTATTTTTTGTATATGTTATAAAGGAACTTCTACACTACCACGATCCGCTAAGAAACCCTTTTGGTGGTTCATATGGTATTTTTCATATAATGACCCGACTAAAATGCAAAGAAAGAGATTTGTTAGAAATGCAGTTATCTAATAAAACGATCAATCTGCAAAGAAGTTCATGCATTAAACAGCTTAAGGTAGCGCACCTCTAATGATTTCCCGCGATTTATTTTTACGATCATTGCCGATCTTAAATGATCGGTTATTTCCGAGAGATGCGTTTTATTTTTTTCAAACTTCGAAATTTGATATGTGTTTACCTAATTCATTTAGAATACATTATTTTCACTATAAATATTGACTTTGATCCAATTATCATCTGAAAAATACGATTTCGCGATTTCTTCAAAGATCGATGAGCCTTTTTACCTGTTTACTTATGCATATCTAATTTAAGGTGGATTGAAGTTGTCGTTGCCGAGTGGTTAAGGCGATGGACTAGAAATTTTTTGGGATCTTCCAGCGCAGGTTCGAATCCTGCCGACATCGCATACTTTTTGCGACGCGTTTTATTTCTTTTCTAACGTAATTTGATTTAATATAGCATATAAGCTTTGTTTATTGTTAAATATGTTGAAAATTGTAAGAACAGCCTTCAATTTTTAAAATTAAAACAACGTTATGGCTAAATTGGGTAAATTACTGCTGAAAATACGAATGATGCATGTTGTATTTTTATTTCAAAAAGTAAACGGTAAATCTGTCTATTTCTTGGTATTTTTGCTGTATATAGTGTTTCTATAAAAAAAAATAAGTTTAAAATATAACTTAAATGATACTATTTTGAATTTTATGACACTTTGTTTTTAACCGACCCAATTTTTACTTGGCTGAAATCACTTACATTTCATGGCGCTATTCCATAGATAAAAAATTGTTAAAAAATAAATGTCTGTAAAAGAATACTTATTTCATCTTGTTAAACTTTAAACACCTTTACTGCATCTGTACACACCAACTGCATGCCCATATTTGTAAATCTGAATGAATTATGGAACTTTTATATACCCCAGGGGTGGAAAATAAACTGGACAAAAGCCGAGCGTGAGGGTGGTTTTGAAAAAAATCGGTATATTTTTTTAAAAAGCATGGAAAGCCTACCTACAAATTTGCATGTAGTTCAGTGAAATGATGCTGATTAGGAAAATAATTAATTAAATTATATTTGGATATGTGCCCATTAGGGGTGCGCTACCTTAAAATTACGAAACATATTCCGACATTTTACATCTGTATAACATGCGAACGACAAACATTTGAATCAAACAGTTGACTTATAACTGCTGGTAAATAATCAACGATTTTTTCTCGATACCTTTTTGATTGCCTTATTTTCTATCTATCAATGAAATTATTTACCAATCGTGTGTTGATATATGCAGTGGTTAACGAAAACACATGGCTGCATACTCAAAAATACCGGTATTTGGTATACACATTTAGACAAACAATCATGAGGCGATGCTATAAATTTACTGAGTATAATTGATTTATCCTCAAGCAACGTGCGTCTGGGTAACCGTATTGCAATAATTAATATAGAAAAAAAGAATGACTCAACATATTCAATTTCCTTTTATTCAATTTAATGCAAATATATTTAAAAATTAAAACTTCAAACAAATTTATTCTAATCATACATTGTTACATCTTAAACCACAAATAACGCATCCGCAAATGTGTTCGCTTAATAACGATAATTCCTTAATATGCACGTGAACGTTTATTTTGTTTTAACTTACTATACAGAATGGCACCTTGAAGCAGAATCCTACCATTACTTGCCAAATCTTTACTCAAAAAGGCAAATATAACCGAACAATACTAACCGACGTGAAGATACATAGAAACTTGTCTTATTACAAATAGTAATGTCTCTCATACAGCTTACAGTTTACAGGAGAAAGACAAGGATTTAAACCAATAAAACTATGCATTTATTTACATATGATACAAAGATTTTTTTTTAAACAGGCAAAAAAATAAATACAGAAATCATGAAATAACCAAACATGAGCGCAAGTTTATTTAGACAATTAAAATTAGATAAAACAAGCATATTATTAATAAACTTAAAACAGGTGATACAAAACTTGTATTTATAGCAACTAAAACTGATAACAGTACTTTACCAAAGAGATATGCCACCCAATTTTTCAGTCACATACTTACGAAAATAACATTTAAGTAAAGTTTCATGATTTAAAACATTCCCCTCCACTGTTTATAAATAGCAAACATTACAATTTAGGATGGCTCTTTGCTAGTGACCTAGATTTTATTTACATATATACAAACTACATTAAATACAGCAACAGTAAATTTAAAAGACAGCTATAAAAAAAATCAGTTTTATCCTATTTTCAGTTAACAGTGGTTTGCAATTTTTGTAAAGTCATTTCATCTTGACATTCATCTTGACATTGTCTTGAAACATAAAATATTATTAGGAAATCATGAACAACAACTAATTTAGAATAATAAACACATTAGGGAAGGTAAATGTATTGATTACATAGATCTTTAAAAACTGTTCTGAAGGAAAATAATTTCAGCAGGAAAAAAACAATGAAATCCTTCAAAAGAGAGAAAGACTCTTATCCCCATGGTTACAACTACTTAATTCTGTCTAATAATTAAGGCAGATATTTCCATATTCATTTATTCAGTATGCATTTTTTTAAAGTCAATCAAATATCCAAGGTTTGGACTTAATCTGACTTCTTGCAATTTATGTTTACAACCCAAAGTCCCAAGGTGAATTTAGATCTTCTGAATGTCGGATATTTACTTTTAAAACAGTCAACCTAACTGTGTATTTTTCTCAATTTTTACGGAATGGGGCGATGGCCCTTGCATTAGGAAAAATTGAGTTGTGACTAGAATTCGGAAATGTCATCAAGTTTCATAGCATTCAAATACTAAAAAACAAGAGCACCGCCTTGCGGGTGCAGGACCGCTCATCTATTTTCTTTTTAAAGGTGAAGGGACTCTCATTTTCAATCACAAAGGAGGGAGGGGTGGAGTGAAGAGGGGTGTATAGTGTGGGGTGTGGACATTTATTACATTATCTTCCAAAAATGCAGAAAAAAAATGCAAAAAAAATATATAAAAATTTCGGGGGTGGGGGTTGGGTGGGTGGGGAGGGGGTGGGTTGGGGGTGATTCTTGGGTGTGATGGTTGGACGGTATTTCAAACATAAAATAATAAAAATAAATATTTGTGTTTTTTAAACGTTTAAAAAAAAAAATTGGGGGGGGGGTTGGGGGGGGGTATAGTGTGAGGGTGTTGTGGTCATTTGTGAGATGATCTTTAAAAAAAAAATTAGGGGGGGGGGAAGGGGGGGGGGGAATTCTTGGGTGCGATGGTTGGACGGTATTTCAAACATAAAATAATTAAAATAAATATTTGTGTTTTTTAACCGTTTCAAAAAAAATGGGGGGATGGGGTGGGGGGGTATAGTGTGAGGGTGTGGTGGTCATTTGTGAGATGATTTAAAAAAAAAAAATAGCGGGGGGATTCGGGTGGTGGGGGGGATTCGGGGGGGGGGAGGGCACGGGGGATGGTTTGGGTGGAGTCTCTTGTGGTATGTCAGGTAAGAGTAGTTTTGTCAAAGTATCAATCAAATCTAATCATAAATAAAGAAGTTATGGCAATTTTAGCAAAATTTAATAATTTGACCTTGAGAGTCAAGGTCATTCAAAGGTCAAGGTCAATTAAACTTGCCAGGTACAGTAACCTCATGATAGCATAAAGTATTTGAAGTTTGAAAGCAATAGCCTTGATACTTTAGAAGTAAAGTGGATCGAAACACAAAATTTAACAATATATTCAAAGTTACTAAGTCAAAAAAGGGCCATAATTCCGTAAAAATGACAACCAGAGTTATGCAACTTGTTCTTTTACTGTACCCTTATGATAGTTTGCGAGTGTTCCAAGTATGAAAGCAATATCTATGATACTTTAGGGGTAAAGTGGACCAAAACACAAAACTTAACCAAATTTTCTAAGTATAAAGGGCCCATAATTCCGTCCAAATGCCAGTCAGAGTTACATAACTTTGCCTGCACAGTCCCCTTATGATAGTTAATAAGTGTTGCAAGTATGAAAGCAATAGCTTTGATACTTAAGGAATAAAATGGACCTAAACACAAAACTTAACCAAAATTTTCAATTTTCTAAGTATAAAAAGGGCACATAATTCTGTCAAAATGACGCCAGAGTTATCTAACTTTGCCTGCCCAATCCCCTCATGATAGTAAGTAAGTGTACCAAGTTTGAATGCAATAGCATTGATTCTTTCTCAGAAAAGTGGACCTAAACGCAAAGTTTAACCGTACGCCGACGCCAAGGTGATGACAACAGCTCATAATTTTTTTTTCAAAAAATAGATGAGCTAAAAATGTCTTGAACATTATGATTGCTTAGGTTCAACTCATGGCGCTGGATAGGGGCATCCAGAAAATTCTGTGATTAAAAATATTTATATATACTTCATTTGAAAACCTTAATTGGGAATTTAAAGTAGTCATTTGGCAAAAATATATAATTTTTGAGAAAGCGAATGGGGCCGAATTTTCATCCCCAAATTTAATTTTAACATGCAAACTTGTATATACCCCGCCAAATAAATTTTGTTGGTGGATGGGTCCTTATCCCTTGATGTATGGTATAATCATGAAAAATAATTAAGTGTAGGGTAATAATATTTATGCATTGAAATTCTTTTCATTGATAGCTGTACACCAATGAAATTCCATTTTGAAATCTTGTAGCATATCTAAGATATTGCCTTCAAAAGTTACATATCTAAGATATTGCCTTGAAAAGTCATATCATAAAAAAACAACAAAGGGCAATAACTCTTAGTTTAGAAAGTGATGGGTTAAGGTTCTTCTGCATGGCACTTCTTCCAATTGATTGCTACACATCCATGAAGTTTCATGTTAAAATATTGCATTGTAACTGAGATTTAGCCTTGAAAAGTTACATCACACAAAAACTACAAACAGAAATAAATCTTAGTTCAGAAAGTGTAGTTATGCTTCCTGTGCATGGCACTTTTTTTTCCGATTGATTTCTACACACCCATGAAGTTTCATGTTAAATCTTATCAGAGATATACCCTTTAACAGTTCATTCGTACAAAAACAACAAAGCACAATTACTCTTACTTAAGAAAGTAAAGGGTTCTTAGGCATGGCACGTCTCCTTATTAATATCAATACTGTACACCCATGAAGTTCCATGTTGAAGTTTTGAATGGTATCCGAGATTATTGACCTGAAAAGTTTTATCAAATATATAAAAGGGCAATAACTCTTAATAAAGAATGTGAAGGGTTATGGTTATTGTGCATGGTACTTATCCTCATTGATGTCTATACACCAATAAAGTTTCATGTTGATATCTTTCTGAGATATAGCCCTAAAAAGTGTTTTGATAGACGGACAGACAACGCAAATTCTATATCTTTCCGCCTTTGGGGGCCCCTAAAATAGACATTTAAGAAGTTCAAAATTTTAAAACAAGTCTTCTGAACTCATGCAAATATACATTTAAAATACTCAATCCTATATGCATTTTTCATTCTAAAAAGTCAATGTTATACGTGATCAAGTTTCGCCGTGCAGCCGCCTGGCAAGGTAGATGTCCCTAGGCATGACGGTGACCCTCTTGGCGTGGATGGCACACAGCATGGCGTCTTCAAACAGGTGAACTATGTAGGCCTCTGCAGCCTGGACATTTTTACAAATATAGGTATAACAGGTTTAAAAATCTTGTTTTTTATAATATAAATAATATTAACAACAGTATGAACTGTCATTGAAACAAGTAAAACATGGTGACAACACATTGTTTATGAAACATTTTTACATTATAGGACAAGTACATATCCAATAAGGATGAAAATCACTGACACTTGTCCTAAACTCATTGACACTTATCCTAAAAGCACTTACCCTAAACTCACTGACACTTATCCTTAAATCACTGACACTTGTCCTAAACTCACTGACACTTATTCTAAAATCACTCACTTTTGTCCTAAACTCACTGACACTTATTCTAAAATCACTGACACATGTCCTCAACTCACCAACACTTATCCTAAAATCACTGAAACTTGTCCAAAAATCACTGACACTTGTCTTCAAGTCACTGACACTTGTTCTTAACTTATTAACACTTATCCTTAAACCACTGACTTTATCCTAAACTCACTGACACTTGTCCTAAAATCATTGACACTTGCCCTTAACTAACTGACACTTATCCTAAAATCACTTACACTTGTCTTAAACTCACTGACACTTGTCCTAAAATCACCGACACTTGTCCTAAACGCACTGACACTTGTCCTAAACCCACTGACACTTTTCTTAAACTCACTGACACTTGTCCAATTGGACAAATGTCTCAAAATATAAATTTCCTTCCCTGCAAACTTAAGCAGCATAAACCTAACTCATATTATTGTAATTGAGCAGTGCATTGGGGAAAAGGGGTCTTATGCATATGCATAACGTTCATCCCAGATTAGACTTTTCAGTACGCACAGGCTAATAAGGGATAATGATCTCTCCCTAAAATGGATTTTCTATCAATAAATACTTCCTTTCATAGCAATTTTGCAGAGAACACAAATTATATTTTGAGGCTATCATCCAGTGGAACAAGTGTCCGGCATTTTCATCTTATTGTGATTTTTTCTTGTCCTATAATCATGTGAAATTATGGTTTGTTTAATTAAAAATAAAATTTGGTTTGTTTAATTAATAATAAATATATGGTTTGTTAAATTAAAAACAAAAATATTGCTTGTTTGATTAACAATGTGTAGTTCCCATGTGTTTCTTGCTTTAATGACTGTACTTATTGTTTAGATAAAAAGCCTTGCAAACACTTTATAATTTTTCCTATTTTGTTTAATGATCATCAAGAAACACGTATTGTTAACATTTTTGAGTGAAGCATACCTCTTGTTATATTGCATTGAGTAAAACATACCTCTTGTATTGCCAGGAGTGCATACATACTTCTTGTATTGCCAGTACATACATACCTCTTGTATTGCCAGGAGTGCATACATACCTCTTGTATTGCCAGGAGTGCATACATACCTCTTGTATTGCTAGGAGTGCATAAATTCCCCTTGTATTGCCAGGAGAACATACATTCCTCTTGTATTGCCAGGAGTACATACATACCTCTTGTATTGCCAGGAGTGCATACATACCTCTTGTATTGCCAGGAGTGCATACATACCTCTTGTATTGCCAGTAGTACATACAGACCTCTTGTATTGCAGGAGTGCATACATACCTCTTGTATTGCTAGGAGCGCATTGTATTGCCAGTAGTTCATACATACCTCTTGTATTGCCATGAGTGCATACATACCTCTTGTATTGCCAGGAGTGCATACATACCTCTTGTATTGCCAGGAGTGCATACATACCTCTTGTATTGCCAGGAGTGCATACATACCTCTTGTATTGCCAGGAGTGCATGCATACATCTTGTATTGCCATGAGTACATACATACCTCTTGAATTGCCTGGAGTGCATACATACCTCTTGTATTGCCATAAGTACATACATACCTCTTGTATTGCCAGGAGTGCATACATACCTTTTGTATTTTCATTAGTGCATACATACCTCTTAAATTGCCAGGAGTACATACATACCTCTTGTATTTCTATGAGGGCATACATACCTCTTGTATTACCAGGAGTGCATACATACCTCTTGTATTTTCATTAGTGCATACATTCCTCTTGTATTGCCAAGAGTACATACATACCTCTTGTATTGCCAGGAGTGCATACATACCTCTTGTATTTCTAGGAGTACATACATACATCTTGTATTGCCATAGGTGCAAACATACCTCTTGTATTGCCAGGAGTACATACATACCTCTTGTATTGCTAGGAGTACAAACATACATCTTGTATTGCCAGGAGTGCATACATACCTCTTGTATTGCCAGGAGTACATACATACCTCTTGTATTGCCAGGAGAACATACATTACTCTTGTATTGCCATGATTACATACATACATCTTGTTTTGCCAGGAGTGCATACATACCTCTTGTATTGCCAGGAGTACATACATACCTCTTGTATTGCCAGGAGTGCATACATACCTCTTGTATTTTCATGAGTGCATACATACCTCTTGTATTTCAAGTAGTACAAACATACCTCTTGTATTGCCAGGAGAACATACATACCTCTTGTATTGCCAGGAGAACATGCATACCTCTTGTATTACCATGAGTACATACAAACCTCTTGTATTTCCAGTAGTACATACATACCTCTTGTTTTGCCAGTATTACAATCATAACTCTTGTATTTCCATTAGTGCATACATACTTCTTGTATTGCTAGGAGTACATACATACCTCTTGTATTGCCATGAGTGCATACATACCTCTTGTATTGCCAGGAGTGCATACACACATACCTCTTGTATTGCCAGGAGTACATACATACCTCTTGTATTGCCATGAGTGCATACATACCTCTTGTATTGCCAGGAGTACATACAAACCTCTTGTATTGCCAGGAGTGCATACATACCTCTTGTATTGCCAGGAGTACATACATACATCTTGTATTGCCATGAGTACATACATACCTCTTGTATTGCAAGGAGTGCATACATACATACCTCTTGTATTGCCATGAGGGCATACGCACCTCTTGTATTGCCAGGAGTGCATACATACCTCTTGTATTGCCAGGAGTGCATATATTCCTCTTGTATTGCAAGGAGTGCATACATACCTCTTGTATTGCCATGAGTGCATAACCTGTCCAGAAATGTGGCTTGCCAGGATCCAGGTCCAAACAAATCTCCCTTACCTGAATCAATAAAAAAGCTTATAAAAGTTATATTTACAAGCAAATTCATTCAATTGATATCCCCTGCCAAAAATAAAATTTGTGACAGACAGACAGACTGACAGAAGTGCAGACAGCGCCAATTCTACATCTCTCCAACACAGTAATACTCAATGATGTATATTAAAAGAAGCCTGACATATCTGTCCTCCAACTTGCAGCAAAGTTGCCAATATGTGCAATTTTTAATGGATTTTCAAATTTTGCTTGCCCCTTTAACTTTGATCCCTGGAACCAGCATCAGGATTTCAAAAAATGAAGAGAATGACTGACCTTCAGGCTCAATTCTTGAAGTTGCCTATTGTGATTTTTTTTCTATTTGTGTGACACTAGCATTGTAAAATAAAGAGTCGAAAATCAATCAGGGGTGTCAATCGGCCAAAATCTAAAATCCTGAAAATAGGCCTATCGTTTTGGGGCCAGAGCAAAAAAGGGTTAATAATTCATGTAACTTTGTTTTCTATTGTATATAACTTATGTAACTTTGTTTACTATTGTATATAACTTTGTAAACATTATGTCAAAGTTAAATAATTTGTGTTAAAGATGACATTTTGTGACAATAATCTTAAATTTACAGAAAAAAATCCTCTGATTTATATCAATATCAAAATTAGTCCTTAAGGGCCCAAATCGTGATTTCAGGCATAATCCTGAAATTTTGACGCCTCTGTAATCATATGTCTTAAAATATGAGAGTGTAAGGATTGGAATGAGAGTCAAAGAAAAACCTCGTAACATACACATTTGTATGAACCTTAGTTAGTGTTTTCTCTATATTTGTGCTAAATGTTTAAAAGCCCCATGAACTTGACCTTTGACCAGTTGAGTCAAAGGTGTCTTACTTTCATACCAAGTAATCAAAATTCAAATATGGTTGAATATAGGTTAAAGGATGCTCTAGATATCACACAGATACAAACTTTAGTTCATGTGACCTTGACCTTTGTAACACCTTTGTAACACAAATAATAGTCATCCTTCTCTCCCACATAACATGCATACCAAATCGGATGATCTTAGTTTAGAGAAAACTCTAGAGATCATGCAGAAATAAAATGGCTTGTAGACCTACCTACATACTACCATTAGAAAGAAATATGAAGAGCAATTTACAACAACTTCTTCAAAAAGAAGCATACAAATAATTATGAAACTTTTTCTGCAGTGAAAGGAGATGCAGACTTCAAAATGTTAAAGGAGCCTTTTCACGTTTTGGTTAATTGACAAAATTATATAAAAAAATGTTTCAGATTCACAAATATACGTTGTATTCGTACATGTAGTTATGATTTTTGTGAGGAAACCGTAATACTGAACATTTACCAAGTTCTAAAATATCTATTATATGCATCTTTTGACGATTTTAAAACCTGAAAATTATACAGCGTTGCTACGCAAAACAATTGAATAATTTGGAGAGTTATGTTGTTGTCGTTATATTTTGTGATACAATGAGGATTTAGCTCCAATGTTTACATTTATCAACATAAAGAATTTAATGACAAAATTCAATGCTTGTTAAAATCAGTGAAAAGGTCCCTTTAAGTTACTGTTGTAGGTTTGATTAAAAGACCAGATACTAGTTAATCACCTGATTGTTTTGCAGTTATTTTAAATTTCTTGAGGGTTTGATTGAGAAGTCAATTTTCAATACATATACATAAAAGACCACAGACCACTTAACAGACACAAAATATAAACAACATTATAAGGAAGCAAATTTTAGAGTATCCATTATAATAAATTCTTTATGTTTTTATTATGTTTGTTGTTCACTGTGAACAATTCTTTCAATCGATCATTTTTGCTGAATGTTTTTCTTTCGCAATATGGTCAGCATCTTTGAAGTTTTCAATTATCTACCCTTCACCATGAGATCTGGAGTTGCAATAATAAGCAGCTATTTGTTTTTGCCCATTCCCAAAAGGTACCCCTACCGAAACAATTTGGAAAAATATGCGCGAAAAACCCTGAAAATAGGAAAATGTGCAACTTGAAATCATCAGATAGGGAATTATGTCCTTTAAAATGGCTTGGACTAAATCGCACAATTCAAATATTCATTTATATGCATTTTTTATTGAAAGTTTCAAATTCAGTGCTTATTTTATTTGTTTACTTGCAGATAATGCACTTTTGAAGCAAAATTGACATTTTCCTTCTGTTTGGTAATTTTGTAGTTACAGTAGACTCTGCCAATACCGGACTCTCTGAATACCGGAACTCTCCCGATTCCGGACGGTCGGGCCAGTCCCGTATTTTCTCCTTCTATTTCTTTGTTAAAAAATGTTGAATAAACCGAACTCTCTGAAAACCGGGAACCGGACGGGAATCTCCGTAAATTTGGTCATTTTCAACGTAAAATACATTGAGTATACCGGACGGTCTAAATTCTCAAGATGCCCGAGGCGTGAAAATAACAATACCTAGTCAGCACAGCGAGTGCGGTGTCACAAATTTTGCTCTCGCAATTATCGATAATTGGATTAAACATATCATGAAGGTGTCAAGTCGTTACCGAGCTATGGGAGTCCGATTAAGTAATGTAAAACAAACTGTGAATGTCTATAATAGACGTGCGGTAACACCAAAAAGTGATTGACCCGATCGTTTTATTAATTATTTATTATCGCCTATGATAAACAATTTAATTAAAAAAATAATGCATGCCGTTGCGACGATCACTTTCTTGTGATCTTCTCGGGTATTTTAAAAGATCTTATAGCCATGTTTTTAACGCTGAAATGGTTGTTTGTTTGTTTGTCAGATAAACTGTTAGAAATATGCCTGTTAAATATCCATTCATCTGTATGCAAATTCATTCATTGCCGTTTACTGGTTTCGAACGCATCTAAAATGTCGCAGCCTCCAGCTAAACGCTGACGCGTAGAGCTTACGTTAGAATATAAGATAAAGCTTATCACGGAATCAACTGCTCCACCAAAACCATCTCTGAAGGCACTCGTCTTGCTTGTGTGTATGTTTTATGAATTGTGGTACATTTATGTATTGAAAAATAAATCGTGTTCATGTATCTACAAAAATCTTATTTGTGTCGTCACTCGCCTATATGACAATTGCCACCAGGGTCTTCCCCAGGCCATTTAAGCGCCCCTTCCCGGGGCGCTTGAATTTCGAAATCAGAGTCCCCGGGGCGCTTGAAATTTTCCGATCAGTGTATTCTTCAGTAAAAGAAAGTGGAGATTGTCCAAAAAAATCAAGGTTTCCCTATCAGTGTATCAATATTCCCTGTTGTAAAAGAGCACTCGGTACCTACTTTCGCAAGTAATCGCCATAAACACCACATGGGGTAATGAATAATCCACTGATAAGAGAATAGCATGACGCGCGTATCGATTATTCTAGCCACATTACACGGTCATTAATGTATCTGGTAACTTTCCAGTCGTCAAACTGTGAAGTTCATCGTCCAATCGGTTACGCGAATGCTTATGAGGGCGGGGTTAACTATCGACCATTATTTTTTATTGACGTCGGGCATGAAGTAAGAGTTTATCGCAGCTTGATTAGTAAGAAGTTGTACCATTTGAGTAATATAAACCGGTAATTAGTACAGTACAAAACATTAAATACGGTTTAGGGCATCATCATCACACCTTTTTACTGTAAACAAGTGTTACCTATGACTCATAATTAATGCGAGAAATTAATTGCAAGTGGTAAACAATTAATTATTATAGCGAGTAAGTTGTGCAAATGACTCCCGGTTACAAGTATGTGATAACAATTTATTTAATTCCAGTACATGTATATTTCAACATGTCCATTTATAGAACTGATTAACCTCGTTTTTCTGACATTTATTCGACACGTAATGCGCTTTAACAAATTTTCGTTGAATTAATTACGCACACTTGTAAATGTTTCGTCCGATAATCGATAGTTAGAAGACTGATGATGGCAACCGGCCGTGATCCTCGTGGACAACGTGAATTTCATGCATAATTCCGTCAAAACATTTTTCGACTCGTAAAGTGTTCAAACAAATTATCGTTGAATTTGTAACGCAACGGTTAATATTTGTTGAAATCTCAAATGGGAATAATTTAATTTGTAATCCAAAACCCATTCCCGTAAGTCGATGTTAACACGTTTTTAATCCGAAACACACTTCCGAATGTAAATGTAACCGCAACGTTAAATATTTTTGCTTCAAATTAGCAGTGCAAATTTATTTTGTGTCGAATCTTTTTGTCAATTAAAAAGAGCGCGAAAATTATGCAGCATGTACAACGTCGCGTCTATTGCATACAAATGGCGTGTATTGAGCGTTTTAACAAGCACACAACAGGTCAGGGGATTGACGCATATTCAGAGGCAATATTTCATCAAATCTATAAATAGTCACTTAAAAAATGGCAAGGTTTGTGTTAAAGAAATAACTTAAAGCTTTTATCGTAAATATTTACCAGAAAGAGATTGATAAAAACGGAATAAACGGGATTATCGGGTAATAAATAGAAACTTGAAAAATAGTAAGTATACAGTAATAGAGTCGGGTTGAAACGGATGTTTTGGGGAATCGTTCGAGTCGGGATTTTACTATCTGTGCGGAAAAGTTTTAAAGCAATTAAACAATATAAAAAAAATATATTTTTAAATGACTGGGGGATTTTTTTGAAGAGTCATAGCGCACCAAATGACGTCTTTTGACGCTGTTTTTCTTTAAGTTATAACGCACCACAGAACGTGAATTGACACGTTAAATTTAAAAAAAAATCAACGCCGGGAGGGGACACCCCTCACGATCCCACCCCCGATCGGCCCCGGGGCGCCTGAAAAAATTCCTGGGGAAGGCACTAATTGCCACGTACGTACATGTATAAAGCACCACGCTCACTTTGGGATTAATCAAAACAAGTCAGTATAATTTTTTTTGCTTTTAATCGATTAAAAACACATTGTTTAAGAATGCCATTAACATCATCAGTACCTGTGTACAGTTATCACGTGGTACATGTAAATGTATATGGTTTGTTTTATTTTTATGTGAGTCTGTACACAATGCATACCATGTATATTTCGGCAATATGAAAACTCTTGGTAAACCGGAACTCTCTGAAAACCGGACGATCAGACCGGTACCGAGAACGTCCGGTTTACAGAGAGTCTACTGTACATGTATTCCTCTATTTGGAAACTACCATTTTCAGGTATATTATAAACAAGAGTGGTGTTTGTGAAACACAATGCCCCCTACTGCGCCGCTTTGAAGCCATATATTTGACCTTTGACATTGAACGACGACCTTGACTTTTCACCACTAAAAAAGTGATATGCATGCAATATTGCAAAAGTTATGACCAAGGTTAAAGTTTTGGGACAGACACACACATACAATGACAGAAAGACAGGGCAAAAACAATAAACCCCGGATCATTCGATCTGGAAAAAAAGGAAAAAACATAACTGAATAAGACTTCACAGTGAATGTTTCATCGTAACTCCAACAAATCAAGAAACTATATTCCTTTCTTGGTCAACATTGAGTCTTACCAGTCTGACAAATGGTGCTTTTCTCACCAACAAGTTGGTAGACTTCTGAAATTTGCGAATTTCCATCAAAGCACGAGTGCCTGGCCGAAATCTATGCTTCTTTCGTTCCCCTGAATTCATAACAAGAATAATTTTAAAACACATAGAAATAACATTTTTACAAACAAATGCAGACAATATTCATGACTAATGCATCTCTATTGACAAAGTAAATATATGCACTGAGTGAGTCACTGTATATTAAAACAATGAATTTTCAATTTTCCGCAAATGATAATCTAGTGATCTAATTTGGCAATAAGGAAACAAGATGCAGCGTTCAAATAACCACAGATGACCCCATTGTAAGCCTTGTCAGTATCGATTCATCGGCCAATTTTATACATCTAAGTCCAACATCTATTCCATGGCAAGGTAAAAATAAGGTCATGTGAGTTGACTTTGCTGTTTCGTGGATAAAAGTATCATCGATTCTTAGTAAAGTAGTATTGATGTTATCAGTGTTTTTTCCCACCATTTTGGGAATGGTGCCAAGTCCCTTGGGATTGTGAAATTTTGCGGCATTTTGACTAAAATTGGGAAATTAGTGATGCTGCTGTTTTCCAAAAAAAAAGCTTCAAAATTGAGAAAACATGTGTTTTCAGAATTACATTTACTGATGTAAAACCAGGTTTATTTAACATCAAATTTAAAAGAACTCCTGATTAAATAAAATATATGTTTTATAAGTTGTTTTATTTTCTTTTAATAATATACTTTTCAATTCCTAAGTTCGATGGAAAAGTACAAAATTAATGATATATGGGATTTAGAACAGTGGTTGATACAAGTGTTTCTCACCTAGGCAATAGGGGTTCAATCCCCAATCACATTTCAGGCATGAGAACCTTAACTTTTACTTCTTTTGGTTCAAAACATGTACATGTAATTTATAAAATGTCATAAAAAATAAAGTTTATGTAACAACTAACAAGGCACAATGTTGACAAACAATGTCAAATGTCCACAGAAAATGTGTAAATGTACAAAGTATAAAGTGGTGACAGATACATGAGTCCTTTATGAGCATTTGTTTGTGAAGGAAGTCTTAGAAATTTGCATTTTGAAATAATATGCATGTTGAGTATATTACCTTACACTTTTTACTAGTAACAAACTTTTATTTGATGAAATACATCACAGGCAGAAGTGGTTGAAATAACCTTATTGCCATGAATGATTGTTAACAAAAAAGACATTTCTGGCATTTTTTTGTCTTGCTCATAAATGTTGTTTACAGACAAATGGCGACGGAATAAGTCTGAGGAAAGTAGAAATTTAAAGATTTTATTTGTTCCACGTCTAGGTGTTCCATGAAAATAATTGCTTATCCATGTGGATCAAATATTTATGAAATTTGGACAAATGAACTTTAACCGTATGTAAGCAAGTACAGGAAAACATGTAATGTTTGCTTTGCTATGCACGCTCTCCGCTACTTTAGGAGCCTTTATTACGGTAAAATGTTTGAAATGGCCATAAAATGGAAAAATCTCGCCTTATTTAAATCATTATAAAAAGGTAGGTGTACTGAACTCGTTTTATTTGAAGTTATTATCTAGAAACAATATTAAAAAAATATTTCAAGGCGCAATACAATAGGACTTTTACAAGATCTCATGTGACTTAAAGGTTGCATTTAGTTTTATAATAATAACATTCAGAATGGCCCTATAAATATCAAAAAAGGAAGTGTAATGTTTACAAAGATTTAAGAAGCATTTGCAGACATTCAGATATTTTCATTTTTTTTGTTCAAAAATTTGAATCAATTGGATGATTTGGGCTGAATTTGTAGTGACTGTAAATATAGGAAATTAAGCCTTGTTAAAGAAAAGAGTAAAATTTGAGCCTGGTTTTTCCGTCCAGCATTTTTGGTTTCATCATAAATAGCTTGATGTCCAACATTTTGTGAATTTTCAGCTGGTGTGTTAACCACAAAATTTTATTTCAGTGCTGAGTTGGTGGAAAGTCCTACGATTTAATAAATTGAACAAAAATATATGTTCAGGCATTTTGCAAAAACAGACAATTTATATTGGTCAATGATGTAACAGATTGGACACCACTTAGCAAACATGATTTATATACAAAATCTTAAAATATTCTCGTTGAAATAAACGGCATTGATTTGTTATCACGGCGTTACGACCTCATCCTTGTTCCTATCAAAACATTTGTAGACGCTACACAAGTTATGTAAAAACAGTATGAGATCTGACTTCAAGCTGTAACATATTGGACACGAACTATTACATCACCATTCATAAAAAATAATGATTGTCTGACTGAAAATTGTAAAGGTTTGTGCTTTTTTTTTAGTTTTATATCCAAGAAATAACCTTTATTAATAATATTGAAATAAAGGTACATGTAAGTAGCCCAAGATTTTTTGGTAGTGATGGAAACAGGAACTCATGGGCACTATAAAGCATATACCTTTTTTGTCCAGAATCAGCATGTATTTTTTACAAATTTTTGTACTTACAGGGTAGAACTTGGTAGTTTTATGATATTTATCAACAAGTTTTATGTTAATCTTATCAAATATGGCCAAAACTTTTTCAAATACATTTATGGAATTTATATTTGACATGTTTTTTTGGATGTAACTAAAAAGTGCTGGACGGAAAAACCAGGCTAAATTATAAAAATCAGTGCATTTGGTGATGCTCCTACAGGGCTTGATATAAAAAAACATTTATAAGATAGGGTAGTTGGTTTAGTAGAACTCACTGAACACTTGCTAAGACCAATAAACTTATGTAAAGTATTGAGCAAGTCCTCGATATTATTATTTTCAGCCAATTTTTTTTACAGACAGCTTTTCTCTAGCTTTCCTACTTGAACTGTGTAACGGAAGGTTTGAGAAAAAAACTGATACTTTCATATTTGTGCGAGTACCCTACCAGAAAAGTTTCAGGATTAAATTACCTGGACTTCATACAACTGATTAAGTTTGTCTAAAATGTTTACATCTGGCAGCCTCTGTAGCTGATTTCAACTCATTACATGTATTTAAGGGTGATGGACGTTTTGTGCCACTACCAGTTCATGCAACTGATATTTGTGTAGGAGGGCATTGGACAATTTGTCCCACTAATAATATAGGCGGATAGGTGTGAATAATACTGTATGGGTGTGAATCATAACGGGAAACATTCGCACCTCAGATTGTAACATCTGTTCAGTGTTAAAACAGTGCTCCAGGTAGGCCAAAATTGAATAACGCCCTGCCCTGCCCTTCCAAAGCCCCACCCTGCCCTTCCGGGGCCCCACCCTGCCCTTTTATATATATTTTTTCTTTTACATATGATAATTTATAAATATCTTATTACATGGTTATTTATTTTTTCCTCATTTTAGACATTTTATTTGCAGGAATAAATAATCATGGTAATACTATGTTTCAACAATTATTAATAACATAAAAATTAATATGCAACAGGGAGCATTAAATTTTGAGGTACATAGGCGTGCTCAAAAGTGCTCTTTTGACAAAACAGCCCCCCGGCCCTTTCCAGCTCCTAGCTAGAACACTGTAAAACAAAATTGTTTTATTTCAAGATTATTTATTCAGTTAGAAAGTATTCAGCGATTTCAAGATTTAATTTTAATATTATACATGAACAAAATGCAATTTAAGATTTATTTTACATGCTTCATATCATAAACCAACAATATTGAGAATGATTACATAAATATTTTCAAAAATTGTCATCAAATTGACATTATATTCATTACAAGAAACAAAAAAACAAACAAAAATTTATTTAATTACAAGATTATCTTTTTTATGTTTTACATTAACAATATCAAAAGTGAATCCATACATACTGTTGTAATTTATTACATTAATTTACACCCCAATATCATTCACACCTATATGGCATTATTCACACCTCCCTGCCTTTATATTGTCAGTAGGACAAAACGTCTACCCCTTTTCAACACAAATATCTGTGGTACGAACTGGAAGTGGCGCAAAACGTCCATAACTTTTATTTAAAAGTCGACCATAGTTTCAATCTTTGTAGTGATTGAGTAAGTGAAATCCTTTTTCATTCTTATTATTGCCTTTGTATCAGCAGCTGCAACCTCAAAACCACTTTTTGTTGACAGAATCTATGAGTCAACTATATTAATTTTTGTTATATTAACATGTACAAACGGGTGAGTGTAAATCTTGATGACTGTGATAGCTACCTTTGCGACTTACTCGACAAATTTTTAAGCTGTAATATTTGCTAAGCTAGAATTAAAAATAATTTAAAACTTTATAGTTGGTAGTTCCACAGGTGGAAGTAACGTACCCTGGATAGTATATTCAAATAAATATATAAAATCATGTTTAATGATTGAAAAAATGAAAAAAAAAGCGAAAAAAAAATTCCCCACCCTCTGATATTAAAATCATAACAAGGTCATTCACTAGAAATTTCATAGGCCTTTCTTCGCGGGCCGCAAAAATAATAATAATCCGAAGCATCCCTTGGTCCTCTTATGGGCAATTGGACAACCTTTCAAAAAAAGGTTACTTCAAAGAAATCCGTCCAGCCGTTTACTCACAGTCGGTCGATAACCACGCAATTTCGAGCCAAACGGTCTACAAGAATAAATGTGGGACAGACGTTCACACAATATTTTTGAGTTTTAATCGATAGCTCGCGTCCTATTCCTTTAAAACAACGAAGCGTGATAAATAATGCATGCATATGCAACCACTTACCCCTAAAAACTAAGTCCAATACAATCAGAATGATAAGTATTTTTCATTTATATACATTTATTAAAACGTCCTCTACGTGAGCATGGACACCTCATCACAGACAGTAAAAGCAAGGCAGAAATACTAGTAAATCAGTTCCAGTCTGTTTTCACCAAGGACGACACAAACCAGCCAACTCCGCAACTAACAAAGCGGGTAAATGACGACATCCCTCCACTACACATAAGTGAGGATGGTGTACTCAAGCTTCTGAAAAACATCAATGTCCGGAAAGCAGTCGGTCCAGATGAACTTCCAAACAGAGTACTGCAAGCCTGTGCTATAGAGGCAACGCCAGCCATTGCTGCCATCTTTCAGAGGTCAGTAGACACAGGCGAACTCCCAAAGGATTGGCGAGACGCAAATATTGCCCCAGTCTTTAAGAATGGAGATCGCCATTCGCCAGAAAACTACAGACCAGTATCACTCACCTGCCTGCTCTCCAAGCTATTGGAGCATATCATCTGTCGTCACATATTAAACCACTTGGACAAACACAAAGTATTAACAAACCTAAATCATGGCTTCCGCTCAGGATACTCTTGTGAAACCCAACTTGTGGTCACAGCCCATGACCTACTCGGATACCATGATCAGAACAAACAGGTTGACACCATCATCCTAGATTTCAGTAAGGCCTTTGACACCGTGCCCCACCAACGCCTTTTGCTGGAGCTTGAACACTACGGCATCCGCGGTCCAATACACAACTAGATATCCCACTTCCTCACACAACGGGAAATGTGCGTCGTGGTTGAAGGAGAGAAATCCCGAAATGTTGCTGTAGGATCTGGCGTACCTCAAGGCACAGTGTTAGGGCCCCTGCTGTTTCTGTGCCATATTAACGACCTACCAGAAAGGGTGAAATCCCACATCCGGCTGTTCGCAGACGACTGCCTACTGTATAGAGCCATCAATTCAATCAAAGACCACCGAATCCTACAAGACCTTGAGAATTTACAAATATGGGCCCAGGACTGGGGAATGCGGTTCAACTCTAAGAAATGTTATCTCCTCAGCTCAAAAACGAAATCCTCATTTTTCTACACCATTTGCAACACAATTCTCAACAAAGGACAAAATTGTCACAAAACCAGGTTTTCATTGTGAAAAAAAAATCTGATAAAGGGAGAAAACTCAAACTGAACTTTTGAAATGAACAAACAAAATTAACCCCCTTTGTAAGTTTGTTTTAAAAAAAAATATATTTTTAGTCGTGGCGACCTTGACATTGGAGATATTGACGCGATTCTTTCGTGCAACACACCGTCCCATGATGGTGAACAAATGTGCCAAATGATTTTAAAATCTCACAATTAATGACATAGTTATGGCCAGGACAAGCTCATTTATGGCCATTTTTGACCTTTGAACTCAAAGTGTGACCTTGACCTTGGAGATATCGACGTAATTATTTCGCGCGACACACCGTCCAATGATGGTGAACAAATGTGCCAAATGATTTTAAAATCTGACATTGAACGACATAGTTAGGGCCCAGACAAGCTTGTTCCGCCCGCCCGCCAGCCCGCCCGCATTCGCCAATCTAATAACCAGTTTTTTCCTTCGGAAAACCTGGTTAAAAATGTACAAGAAAACCCATACTTAGGAATAACTTTCTCCAACGACATGAAATGGAAAACTCACATCTCAAACATTACTAAACTGGCCAACTCTACACTAGGCCTCCGTAGCTCAGTGAATAAGGCGCTTGCGTTAAAATCCAGAGGCACCGGGCTCGATCCCGGGTCGGAGCACATACATGCCAGTCATGTTTCAGCAAAATTCTGACTGACAAATAAAGGCTTAGCTCGGCATTAAGACGTGAGACGCAACCTCAGATACTGCCCCCAAAACTGCCGGAAGACCGCGTACCATGCGCTCATTCGCTCTAAACTGGAGTATGGGAGTGTAGTGTGGGACCCATACCAGCAAGGTGACATAGACAAGCTAGAGAGAGTCCAACGATCTGCGGCTCGCTTTATCACCAGAGATTACAAATCCAGACAAGAAGGATGTGTAACAGCCATGCTTGACAATCTAAACCTCCCCACACTACAAAAGAGGCGACGCCACCACAGATTGACGTTCTTGTACAAGGTAGTGGAAGGGCACGTACCGGCTATAAACGTTGATCACTATTTGCATCGACTTAGACCGAAACGCACTATTAGGGCTAAGAAGTTTGAAGATTACGTCCACGACAATATAGTGTTAAAATCGTTGAACAATAACTCTAAGTGCTACCAGCCATTACACACAAACAGTGATAAATTTAAATAGTCTTTCTTTCCGGGAACTATCCTTGACTGGAACTTACTCAGTGAAAGCACAGTGAACTCAACATCTATTGAGTGCTTTAAGGCCGCAATATCAGCAAAAGTGGGACATTTGCCAGGCTCATATTAATTTCATGCGCACTCCCCATTGAATAAAAGCCAAACTTGGTCACTTCAACGTATCCATTCAGATTCAGATTAGTTTTTAGGGGTAAGTGGTTGCATATGCATGCATTATGTGACATTTATTCTTGTAGACCGTTTGGCTCGAAATATTGCGTGGTTATCAACCGACTGTGAGTGAACGGCTGGACGGATTTCTTTGAAGTACTTTTTTTGAAAGGTTGTCCAATTGCCTATAAGAGGACCAAGGGATGCTTTTGATTATTATTATTTTTGACATTTTTGCGGCCCGCGAAGAAAGGCCTATGAAAATTCTAGTTAATGACCTTGTTATGATTTTAATATCAGAGGGTGGGGATTTTTTTTCGCTTTTTTTTTCATTTTTCTCTCTCATTAAACATGATTTTATATATTTATTTGAATATACTATCCAGGGTACGTTACTTCCACCTGTGGGTAGTACAAGCTCTTGAAATTTACCCGTCCATTCTCAGTTCTAATGCCGACTGATAATAAACCTAATCTAAACTTTATTTTGTCCGAAAATAAAACTACCGAAAGCACTTCCCATTTCAATAACAAGCATAGATTTTCGTTAAATACACCTTCAACATTAGATGTGCTGGCTCCTCCATTTCTGTCAGATGGTCCGGGATCAGATCCGCTCTTTCTTCGGCTTTTAGAAGGCTTTCGGAGCGTGTGTTTAGTTCGGGCCATTATGAATGGGCTTTTGAAATTTTGTTGCTGTTGGTAGCGCTTGCTGTACGCATCAGCTATTTGGGGTTAAACAGTACTATAAAATCACGCGGCTGCTGTGTCCCACGTTGAATAACAAGATATGACTTAAAAAATAATTTGAAAAATAATCATTTTTTAACTGAACCATTGTAGAATCGTGGTCTGCGTTTGCATCATCTTGCAACGTACAAAGGATTTATCGATAAAGATATTGATACATCGATCTGTACGTGTACGAACCTTTGTTATAATGTTATATTTGATTTTCTTTAAGAAATAAAATGCCAGTTAGGAAATAATAAAAAGTCACAAAAACAGAATCCCATGAAAGATTTATTCTAAATAAAAGTAAGCCAAACCCTTGTTTTCCAGGGAGTCAATAATCAATCGCATTTGGCACCAACAGCTCAAATAATTACCAATCGTTACTTTTGCTATCAATGGATACTTTCACAGGTTTTTGTTTTTAAAAAAGATAACAAAAAATGTTTTAAGTTGCAACACAAACATGTTTAAGGTCGCCGTGGCGTATTCAATGTGGTGTCCAGCTAGCGACCGGGCGGTCATGGGTTCGATCCTCACTGTGGGAGCGTTCTTTAGATCTTCTCCAAAGACACCATGCACTGGTTCTACCCAGGATATGGACTCGAAACCCGTCCATCGTCGAGTTTAAGCAAGAATTGGTATCTTCGACTTATCTATGCAGATCCAGATCAGGATTTTCAATAGTTTAACATACTTATTTTAGCAAGACAAAAATGAATGCAAAAGTTCGCCCTCACCGGGACTGAGAAGCCCGGTTCATTTAGAAGCGATCTCTAAGGCGCTACCACTGCTCTATGCATTCCTTTAATACGAAATAAAAAGTTTTATGAAAGCTGTATGGAAAATTAGAGTGAACAACTTAACACTGTCTTATTTTTCCGACCTCGATTGATCATTATCCATAAACGTACCGATCGTTTAAACATAATTCGGATCGAGTGTTATTTTGATTGTTTAAAACTTTAAATATAATTAATAAATAGTTATTTAGAATTTTCATTTTACCAAAAGTGATCAAGTCTCTTGTACATGCCCGGAAAGAGCTCTCTTCAGATATCATTTATGTTTCGAATATAGGTAAGACATTTTTTACAAATGTTTACATAAACTTAATTGTCATTGATATTTTATTAATATGATAACGTATTAATAAAGTTTTTAATAGTTACGGAAACTTTCTAAACCATATATTGCAAACATACTTATAATTCATTACGTTTGGAATACATAAGTAAACACAACAAATATAAAAACTCACAAAATAAAGACAAAAGGTTCCTGTGGAATTTCGCTGATCCATCAGCTGATGACACGCAGAGGAGATTGAAAGATGTGATCTAAGTTTCTTTTATTTTAAGTATGTGTATTATTTTTGTACAAACGTGTTATTTTAACGACTTCACCTCATCATGCTTCGTTTTCTATCGAACCTGGGTCAGGACAAACATTATTTTTTATTTCTTAACACAACATGGAATAATTTATTTTCTTGTTAATTCATGCCGAGGTCAAATTGGAAAAATTTAAACGTGCGCGAATTCTAACTTTCTCCAGCTAGTGTCATACAGGGCAGATTGGTGCCCTTACCTTGTAAATTGTAATCGTATAACCAAAAAATCTATAACTGAATGTGTACGTTCTTTTTATATTTTGTTTAACAAATATTAAATACTTAAAACAATTCATTTAATAAAAATATAACAACAAAAAAGGATAAAAAAATCACTATATATGGCAGAAACGAAATTCGTGGTACAACCCCAATGATATCGAGGTTCAACCTGTTGACATTCAAATCATCAAGCGCCTTCGTTTCCGCCCTCCCAAGTTACCAGAAGATCAAATTATATTATCATACATGAACGCGCTCTCGTGAAATCTTGTGGAAATTACTTTTATGTTGAAACTGACCGTTATTTTTTACTTGTTAGCCTTAAAATCGAAAGGCGTTATCATTTTCTGCGACTATGGTATCAAATCGGACGATCGTAGTTAGAAGTGTTCGTTTTTTTGTTAGATCATTGTGCAGCAAATAACGGTATTTGAAATAACTTATACCGACCATATCCGAATGGTCGACATTTTAAAGCAGTATATCTTCGCGTTTTCGAAGAGGGAAGAATAAAACATGCGGAATATTAACAAAGCTACACTCTGTGTGATTTAAAATTTGCATACCGTTTGCGTTAATACTTAGGACTAATTTATACAAGAGAAAAGACATCTTGTTAAACAATAATCTGTGTATCTCCATGACGATAGTATCTCGGAATCCGAGTCCGACAATGAGTCTGTGCCCGAGTCTGATCATGAGTCCGTGCCCGAGCCTGGCCAACAGACCGAGTCTGAGTCCGACCAAGAGTCCGAGCCCGAGTCTGATATGGACACTTCTGTGCACGTGACCGTGGTGCGTGTGTCCGCTGTTCCGATGGACACTTATGTGCGCGTGATCGAGGTGCCTGTGTCCGCTGTTCCGATGGAGACCAATGACGACAGGTCTTTCCGTGCTGAAGCTCCGTTCGAGGAGCCATAAGACGATCTTGAACAGTAAGTCTTTTGGTAAATTGAAATAATTTAAACCATTTCAGTGAGATGAAAACAGCCTCATTAAACACATTTTAATAAAAAAAAGCTATAACTACTCCTATTATGCAACACACGTACCTTCCTAATTTAAATTGATTCACTACTTTATTACGTCGCGGCAACTAGAACATTACTTCAGATATTAAGAACAGTGGGTATGTATACAAAAATATGTACATTTTAAATTGCGTTTTAGGTCTATGGAAGACCCCTCCCTATCATACAGCATTGTTGAACCATCGCCGATAACCTACGAAATGATGCAATGTGCTTCGCAGAGGGGAAAAGACCTACTCGTCGACTCAACCGGTTACGCATACAACGTGAAGGAGACGAACTCTTCGTGTATCGTGTGGTGGTGTACCGTCAGAAACCCGACTGTGATTTGTCCAGCCAGAGTTCGCTAGTCTGCATACCATTTCATTGCGGGCAAGAAGGACCATGTCCATCCGCCAGTCCCAGCAGAAAGGCCCGTATTACCATAACCAAACAGGTAGACTAGTATGTCAATGTTAACTGTAGACTTCTTATCCCGAAACGCCCTAAGACACATTTTCGCATGACGAGGCTATAATAGTGTGATTTGAATGTGTCGAAAGAATACCGGATGTTAATTAAATAAAGACATATTAGTCGCATATTCTTCGAGTGAAATGTGTGTTATGAGTTTAAGCGAATATTGATAATTATTTCCGATTGTCGGGATATTGTGTTTGCAACTTTTTATTATTCTATTTCAGGCCAATGTTGATGCGGGGAACGACCTCTTCAAATCGGCAATGAAGATCGTCGATGCTATCCCCAATCGTGTTGTGAACTCTACAGACGTTGAAAACCCCAGACCAGACTACATCGCCCGTGTCGTCAACCGGATCCGGGAGAAGACGAGACCAAAAGATCTGCGGGGCATGCAGTTTGAGCTAAAGACGGACAATCTTCCCGAGGGGTTATACCGGAAAGAAGTGAAGGTCGGTGATAGGCGCCATCTCATCTTCGGCACTGACGAGAACTAAATTTCCTGAAGAGGTCGCGGCGATGGTTTTTAGACGGTACTTTCAAGGTACAACATGTGAACTGTAATATAATAAAAACGTGAACACGAATACAGTAATATCAAACAAATCACAATTTAACAAAATACAAATATTATATACCGGTATCGACAGATAAAGGCATACAAGATCTGTAGAGTCAACTAAAAGATAGTGATGTGGTAATTTGCTGAATGCAACATTAGTTAACCACATTAAAACTGGTTGTTGATTGATTTATAATTTCGAATCATAAGCAACACATCTTTAACACTAAGGGCCGTAGTATTTATCCATGTATTTGTTTACAGGTTGTGAAAGCGCCCTTCACAAGTCTTCTATCCATCCATGCGTTCGTGCGACGTGGTGACCACGCAAAGCAGCTACCCCTGGTGTTTGTCTGCATGTCCGGTAGGCGTACGCAGGATTATGTACGTGTCCTACGTGTGAAATATAATGGTTTTTGTGTTAAATGTGAATGTAGTATATGTTTTTTGTGTATTTTATAAATGCCAAAATAAAAACACAAGAGACAATAACTTGCATTCTTTTTATTTTAATGTTCAAATTATTCGAACATTATGACCGTTGTTTCAAATTTACATGGAAATCTTATTATTTTATTGAAGAATGCTAAAACATCTAAATACTCATTAAATCCGTTTTTTTACACAATAATCCTAATCTTTTGTAATTGATTGGTTAGTTGTTGGTTTGGATTCAAAGGTGTTCTTCATTTTTACAAAGGTGCAGATTAAATCGATTTAGATATTAACGACCCGTGTCAAGTAATGTGTTAATCAATATTTAACAAAGGTGAAGATTAGGTAAATTACGATGTTAACGACCCGTGTCACGTAGGTGTTAATAAGTATTTTAAGTGTTGATTAATTGATTAAAACATGGACTCAATTTTGAGACGAACCATAATTTGAGGCATATATATCAACAACAACAACAACAACTATTTTACAACTATATATATATAGTTAGTCTATGCCAAAATATAACTTTAATTGGTCAACTCGTACCTGCAATAAACATAAAAAAAACATCTAATGCCTGCAAACACCAATCGCAATTTGTTTCCATAAAAAACAAATATTAAAAAGGTACGAGTTGACCAACCTGAAAAATGACTAAAGTACGAGTTGACCAAATCGGGTACGAGTTGACTAGGGTACGAATTGACTGGCTTTCGTTGTATGTAACCTTTTTGCGTTAATCGATTTATATGATATGAATGGAGCTTTAGTTGAGCGATATCCGGTAGAATGAGATTTCGCGGGGTCTGAATTGTCATCTGCTGGATAAATTTTAGTTGACATCGGATAATTTGTAAGTACTGGCGGATAATAGTTTGAATTATTCGGTTTGTTGAAGTATCGAATTTCATGCCAAAAAATGATTGCCGAATACCGAAATATATTTGCATTCAAGAACGAATTTAGCATAACAAGTTTGGCCGTTGGGCGCTTACTCCTATAAATATGAGGTCGATTTACATCGACCTCATATCGTTTAACGTTATTTTGCAATAGCATCGTTCCGACATGAATTCATGTCGGAAGCTTTAACGGCATCAAATTCATATAACAGCACAGAATAATCATGCAATAAATTATTAAACATAAAATATAAACATTATTTTACTAATTGCATTAGAAAAATGTTTATACAAACTTACAAGTAATGATAGTCCAGACCTTAAAACACTACCACTGTTCAAATTCCATATTGTTGCCATATAGCACTGTGTAAATTGAAAGTTGCATAATGTTACCTCATTGGTCGGTTATAAATACATTGTTTCTCTATATATAGTATTCGATTTAGACGAAAATAATAATTTACGTGGAATGTCATATTAGTTTTCCATTAAAACTTTGATCTTGCCGTGTGTGTTTATGGACGTTATTAATTATGTTATACTTATTTTTGTATTTCATTAAGAATTAGAACGTGTAGCCCTTTTTGTTAACTGTTTTTAGCAAACGATTCGCGGCTTAATAAGACACGGAAAATAGTTAAAGCGACACTTTCATTTAAAGGTTTAATGTGAACAATATTAAATGAAGCCTTTTTTGGTATTAATATATTTTATTGACATGTTAAATTTGATACTTGAAAAGGTGTTTAGTCTTTAAAAAGATGTCGCTGATATTGTTAATTTCAATAACTGTTAATATGCTTAATGTTGTATAAGAAATTGAATAGTTTCACTGAGTTGTATTCCCGCCTAAAATCCGATATCGTAAAACGCGCAACGGTTAAAAGAATAAGGTCTGAATACTTTTAGGTATTCAAATCCGAATATCTGCAGCTGTGCCAGCTGGGAAGCCCCGTTTTAGCTTTAACAACCGCAAGCGAAACAACATACTTTTTTAAGTCTTGCACTAAGACTCCATGATCACAAGTATAGGTCCCTGCTGTGGCGTATGACACCATAGTGCTATTTAGTATTGGTCGGCACAGTATCTGATCATAAAGAGATAATTGGTTTGTGCTGAACACAGGGGCAATAAAACCACAGATCTATCGATAAACAAGATTATTGAGATATCTTTTATTGAACACCGCGATAAAAATGCTCAAACCACGGACTCTAGATTACACGGATAAGAAACATGGCAACATTCTCAGAATCATCACTGCTATATGTGTAATCACCTAACAATTCGTCTAAAAATAATTTATATATTTGAGTTGAAGACGATGTACTGTTGTATAAGTCTGAATAAACTATCTGTCTGCCTGTCTAAATCAAAGCCGTCATCGTCCCAGTGAAAAAAATCTGATTTTGAATAGTTGGACATGATGCCCTGATGTCAAAATACGAAATGACCCGCGTAACACCGACCGTGATATTCAAGAATCTTTAATAAATTGATAATTTAAGGTAAATAACATTTCATATAATTATACATAATTCCCTCGTTGATAATTAACAGCAAACGATGAATGTTTTTGACACCCATTTTATTTCAAGTATGCATGCAAAGCCGAATAAAATCGAGAGGATCCGCTATATACGCTGTTTCATCATAAAGTTATCACCCTTTCTGTGTTATAAACAAGAGCTGAAATCGTTAATTTATTAAGATTTATTTATAATAAGCTTTACTGATATGTTTCGTGAACAAAATACCACAATATATTCCATCAAAAATATAATAATCATGGCAAAGAAAATTCAATGGCCGGTTTCTAAACAAAAGCATAATCGCCAAGATCGTAGCATCAGTTCAGTGCGTTAGGAACGCGCGCTACTTTCTTCCGCCTTCATTCCTTAATTACTTTCGTTTTTTTAAACAATTTTTTTCTATCGGATACAGAATTCTATTCTCCTAAGCAAGATGTAATTTTTAAAACTGAACTCCAAATATAAACGCTACAAATTGGTATTAAGTACGAACATGTCAACCGTAAATCTAGATTCTAAAACTCCAATACGGTATGATATTTGCAAAAGTTAAAGTTATAACTCGCCGGGCTGTCGAAATCAGAAGAAACACTTAATATATGTTTATATATCTGTTTACTACGGAACGTAAGCTTTCTAATGATATATAATTTGTCAAAATCGGCCGAGAAATGAAACTATAATTCAACAAAAGACGTGAGTGGGTACATCAAAATGTATAACCTCGGCGCTTCGCTTTACGCTAATTGTACAAGATCGATAGCCACAACACGGTAAAACGCGCGGTGGTAAAACATAAAATGTGTATTTCTTGTGTTTATCTTGCTATAAATCCATTAATAACAATGGGAGTATACTAAAACGTATATTTTTTTAAAGAGAAATTAATAAGCAACAAGATAACGTATAAACCAATAAAATCGGATGAATAGTTTTTGCATAAGATTGAATTTACTACAGTAAGGGTCAAATACTCGAATCATCTCCTATCAATATACACTCCGTGATACAACTGGTAGTTTTAACACACACATATAGGTTTCATTTAATTAAAAAGTACAGAAAGCTAAAAAGTGATGTGGTTTGTTGTACAACAACAATTGGTTATGTGTAACCTATTCAAAAAATAATTTCGTTCAAGATAATTCAATGTAATTCTATAAACGACAAACACACTTCGTGTGTTGTGTATGTTTATTTTTAAAAATGTACATAAGTGGTTTAAAAGCACAATTTTTACACATTTAAGAGGTAATCGCTCACATTTATGTCTAATTAATGATAATTTTATGCATTAGGAAAGATTTAACGAGAAAAACTGAAGTTTAAGTTGAACTCAATTTGCTATAGGAAAACGACGGTAGCCGTTTAGACGTAAGCGGGGTAGCTTACGTCTAATTATTTGGACTATTGGGCGCTTGGTTGTTTAACAATTAAAAAATCCTTTTACAATATAATGAAATGCCTGTCCCGTCCATAAAATATTGCCTTGTCTAATATGATTATAGGTGCTACCTTATTTACGGGCAAAAGCTTTTTCGATAACCATTTATTTTTAATAAATAATATTCAGGCCTTGACACTAACTTTTTTGACAGGGTACCCGGAGGGAACCCTACTTTCAACTTTTGGTGGCCCTCACCCAAACTAGGGAGTCCTCTTGTTTCAACATACAGCTATTCTCGGCGTAAGGGCAAATAAGTACAAGAAGCATACTTGTACACATTTTTATTTCCTTTATTCAATTATGTTGCCATTTAAAGCAGACCCATTAAAAGCTCATAACCTTGTCTTGTAAACTTTTGATATCATGTATTTCATCAATATCATCACCATCGGCATCCTTGTCATAATCATCTTCAGCATTATCATCCTCAGCATTGCCCTTCGCCGCCAGAACTTAGCGTTTCGGAAGTTCTTATTATAAGCTTTTAAGAAATAAAAGGTAATTATGCGCATTCAGGGATTTCACTGGCTCAACAAAACTTGTTGCAACTTTTTCGTGCCGTGAAAACTCGATTATTCCAACCTTATTTCCAACAATCATTTAAAGAAACCTTACTACATTAATGTCATTGCCTATATTATCACTTTAAAAAGTATATTATTACATAAAAAACAATAAGTACCTTCATTAGTCATACCTTCATAAGTCTTAATAAACTTTATTTGTATATAAATACCTTTTTTTTCAACTTGATAAACAACACAGATAACCAAAATGATATAACAATGTTAACTTCAATGTATTAAACAATATGCTGCCTAAATGTTTCAAAATTAATTATTTAAACATAGAATCACACCAATTTAGATCATTTGAAAGGGAAAAAGAAATATAAAACATCAGAAAGTAAATCATCTCACTTAATTTGTTACACAGTTATATATGGTCATTTGGACATGTCATACATCAGCTTCTGTTGTTAAAACGTTTTCTGTTAGTGGTGGATGATTTCCAGGATCAATTAAATTATAATTGTTCAAGCCTATTTCCTGACAGAAAGGCCCAGATAATTACCACCATCTATTCTAGTTGCCTGAAATAACATAAAGCATTTTTTAGCTCATCTATTTTTTGAAAAAAAATTATGAGCTATTGTCATCACGTTGGCGTTGGCGTCGGCGTCCGGTTAAGTTTTGCGTTTAGGTCCACTTTTCTCAGAAAGTATCAATGCTATTGCATTCAAACTTGGTACACTTACTTACTTTCATGAGGGGACTGGGCAGGCAAAGTTAGATAACTCTGGCGTGCATTTTGACAGAATTATGTGCCCTTTTTATACTTAGAAAATTGAAAATTTTGGTTAAGTTTTGCGTTTAGGTCCACTTTTCTCAGTAAGTATCAATGCTATTACATTCAAACTTGGTACACTTACTTACTATCATGAGGGGACTGGGAAGGCAAAGTTAGATAACTCTGGCGTGCATTTTGACAGAATTATGTGCCCTTTTTATACTTAGAAAATTGAAAATTTCGGTTAAGTTTTGTGTTAAGGTCCATTTTATTCCTAAAGCATCAAAGCTATTGCTTTCATACTTGCAACACTTACTAACTATCATAAGGGGACTGTGCAGGCAAAGTAATGTAACTCTGACTGGCATTTTGACAGAATTATGTGCCCTTTTTATACTTAGAAAATTGAAAATTTGATTAAGTTTTGTGTTAAGGTCCACTTTATTCCTACAGTATCAAAGCTATTGCTTTCATACTTGCAACACTTATTAACTATCATAAGGGGACCGTGCAGGCAAAGTTATGTAACTCTGACTGGCATTTGGACGGAATTATGGGCCCTTTATACTTAGAAAATTGAAAATTTGGTTAAGATTTATGTTTTGGTCCACTTTACCCCTAAAGTATCATAGATATTGCTTTCATACTTGGAACACTCACAAACTATCATAAGGGTACAGTAAAAGGACAAGTTGCATAACTCTGGTTGTCATTGTTACGGAATTATGGCCCTTTTTTGACTTAGTAACTTTTAATATATGGTTAAATTTTGTGTTTCGATCCACTTTACTTCTTAAGTATCAAGGCTATTGCTTTCAAACTTCAAATACTTTCATGCTATCATGAGGTTACTTTACCTGGCAAGTTGAATTTTACCTTGACCTTTGAATGACCTTGACTCTCAAGGTCAAATTATTAAATTTTGCTAAAATTGCCATAACTTCTTTACTTATGATTAGATTTGATTGATACTTTGACGAAACTACTCTTACCTGACATACCACAATATACTCCACCCAACCATCCCCCGTGCCCTCCCCCCCCTCCCCCCTCCCCCCCCCCTAATTTTTTTTTCTTTTTTTTTTTAAGATCATCTCACAAATGACCACCACACCCTCACACAATACCCCCACCCCACCCCCCCCACCCCAACCCCCCCCCCCATTTTTTTTTATTTTTTTTTTGAGATCATCTCACAAATTACCACCACACCCCTCACACTATACCCCCCCCCCCCCAATTTTTTTTTTTAATGGTTTTATTTCAGAAATTGTTGGTATAATCAAATTATATCCTTCCAAGGTCATTATAATAATGGAACTATTAAACAGAAATGCTCACAAATACCTGTACAAAAAAGTGTATACTGGCATGTGTTTTTGTGGAGAAATTAAATGCTTTTGCCAGCCCGATCGCCTAATGTTTTGATTAAAGAAATAGCGGCTCTAATAATTATTATAATTACTGATCGTCGTGACAGTTTGTCCCAGTGTTACTTTTTTGGGGGCTCAATATCATAAAGGAGCCATTAATAATCCGAAAATCCGATAATAACCCCCATAAAACTTGACAATAGCAGTAAAAACACCGTTTGTAACACTTACACGCTTCAGTGATTTCTATATACTCTCTGCACTGTAGGTCGCTTACATCGTCGAAAATTAATATTTACAACTGACAGACGCTGGCCGCTCATGCTCAGTCGCGTGCTTTCGATTCGCAGTACATTTTCGGATAAGATTTTACCGATTTTTTTTTATACGCCGCTCTTTAAAAATTGGAGGCACTTTTAAAAATTCAAATGGTCAATCAAGACAAAGTGGTTCTATAAATTTAGGGTTCCCTAAAGCTTGAAAGAACTGGTGGTCCTCCCCGAAATCTGGGGGCCTCGGGTCCCCGGACCACCGTTAGTGTCGAGGCCTGATATTTTACATTAATGTGTTCAAAATAGTAATATGATTATAGGTGCTACCTAATTTACGGGCAAAAGCTTTTTAAGTTTTTTTTTTGATAACCATGTATTTTTAATAAATAATATGATAATAGGTGCTACCTAATTTATGGGTAAAAGCTTATTTGATGTTTGTTAAAGATAACACGCGTAATATATGTCTGCACATTATCATGCAACAAAACATTCAATTTCTTTACAAAACAATATGTAATTTAGCAAAGCAATAAAATATAATTTGTTCAAATCTTAAACAAGTTTATGAAGCTATGCTTTTTGTATAGTAACCTCTTGTACTGTTTTCAAACTCTTAAACATGTATTTCATTTTTTGTTTACATTTTTCAAAACAATGTTAGAATTTAAAATAAAAAATCTTGCCAAACTGTGTTTTATTGATGTTTTCCATATGCAGGGATGCCATTTATGTTTTAGGGCGAGATTATTTCTAAAACGATTTTATTTAACTTAAGCATAAAAAAGAATGGTGTCGTACTTCATTATTTTGGTCCCATGTCTAAATCATCGACATCGTAAATGTATCCCCTGCATATGTAAATGAAAAACTTTTTGTACTTAATTAAACATATAAATGCAACAATGCTTGCGGAAGTGTTTGCGTCTATCTTGAAAGAAGTGCATAGACCTCATTCACTGCGCAAAATTACACAGACCAGAAATATCACCTTTGGCTTTGGACACAATACTCTTTGCATATCTTCCGCACTGTTAGAGCTTATGTCATGAAATGTGGTAAACTTATTGTATTTTTCTGAATCCTCATGAACTAACAGTTGGTAACAACTATCGCTTATGGCATACACAGATTGAACATTACTAGGTTGGTGCTAAGGAGAAAATACTAGTAGCAAAAATTTTGGTTTATGATGAAGACCCACATCATAAGCTTAACGCTAAATATATGAGTGTACCTGTCACTTTATGTGTGAGACAAAAAATAAACAACAACATACTTATTATCACGAATTTACTGTTATCAACAAGAATTGTTTTACCAGTAAATAATTTACCAAACCATATATAAATAAAATATAATCAAATATTTTTCACCTGAATTTAATTACATTATTTTGTTTATTTTTAGCCGGATTTTTTTCGAAAAAATCTCGGCTTATAGATTGATGTTGTCGGGGGGGCGGGCGGGCGGGCGGGGTGGCGGCGTGCTCGAAAATGTTAAAGTTCTTATTTCATGGTATAACTTTGGTATGCTTGGACCTAGAGTCTTCAAACTTGACATGAAGGTTGGCCAGGATTAACAGATGACCACTGGTCATTTCAAGGTCATTCATTTGAAGGTCAAGGTCACTGTGACCTTCAATATAAAAAATGTTAAAGTTGTTATAACTTTGGTATGCTTGGACCTAGAGTCTTGAAACTTGACATGAAGGTTGGCCATAACTAGTTAGTAACAACTGGTCATTTCAAGGTCATTCATTTGAAGGTCAAGGTCACTGTGACCTTGAATGTAAAAATGTTAAAGTTCTTATTTCATGGTATAACTTTGGTATGCTTGGACCTAGAGTCTTCAAACTTGACATGAAGGTTGGCCAGGATTAACAGATGACCACTGGTCATTTCAAGGTCATTCATTTGAAGGTGAAGGTCACTGTGACCTTCAATATAAAAATGTTAAAGTTGTTATAACTTTGGTATGCTTGGACCTAGAGTCTTGAAACTTGACATGAAGGTTGGCCAGAACTAGTAAGTAACCACTGGACATTTCAAGGTCATTCATTTGAAGGTCAAGGTCACTGTGACCTTGAATGTAAAAATGTTAAAGTTGTTATAACTTTGGTATGCTTGGACCTAGAGTCTTGAAACTTGACATGAAGGTTGGCCAGAACTAGTAAGTAACCACTGGACATTTCAAGGTCATTCATTTGAAGGTCAAGGTCACTGTGACCTTGAATGTAAAAATGTTAAAGTTCTTATTTCATGTTATAACTTTGGTATGCTTGTACCTAGAGTCTTCAAACTTGAAATAAAGATTGGCCAGTACTAGAAGATGACCACTGGTCATTTCAATGTCATTCATTTGAAGGTCAAGGTCACTGTGACCTTAAATGTTAAAATGTTAAAATTGTTATAACTTTGGTATGCTTGGACATAGAGTCTTCAAACTTGACATGAAGGTTTGCAAGCACACTTAGATGACCACTGGTCATTTCAAGGTCATTCATTCTAAGGTCAAGGTCACTGTGACAATATGTTACTAATTTGCTAATAAAAAAATTGAGATCAAACTTTCCTAATTGTCAATTCAAGTTCATATTTGTGACCTTAAATGTTATTGTTGTTCATGTATATGCATGCATTCAAAACATAACACAAGGTTTGCTCATGCCTTGAAAAGTACTTACATTTCATTTTGACCTTTGAACAATATTTCAGTAATTTAAGTATTGCATTGACAAAAACACGAAAGGTACTTTCCTGTCATTTAAATCAAAAATCCGGCTTCAATGCGGTCATCTCCGACCGCGGAACTCTTGTCATTGTCATGTTTTGAAAGTAAAGATATTCAGTCATTATGGAATGTGGCATTAAACATATAGACAGCAGCTGCGTATTGCATGTGAATGAGGCAGTTTCCACATGAATATGATTATAAAATAACAACCCGATTATTAAACTGCATGTACATCCCAATTGATTAAAGTCAAGTTTTTGTATGTTCAAGCTCATAAACAAAATAACACATTTACTAAATGTATCGTTAATTGCAAAAGTTCGAAAGCCACTTATTAAATCTATTAAAGTCAAATTAAACATTACTACTTCCGTTACTAGATACAAGCCACGTGTTTTCAGTTAGGCGTTCTAAACATAGATGGTTACGTCACTGCGTTATTGTTATTAAGACCGGTGTGTAACGCGTAGTTGTTGATACGCCTTTATTCATTTATAACATTTATATAATAAAAAATACATCAATACAGTACCGTTAGATCGTCAACTCAAATCAATTCACAATACATACAACCAATCACAATAAAACAAATACAACAAAACAGTACCGGTAGATCGTCAACTTAAAATCCGGACAGGATGACGTTTTTATATGCTTACTTTTTTACTCAACTTCTTTGTCGGTTAAACGTGCGAACATAAACTGCTTTTAATTTTTTAATCAGCGATGTTGGACTTCAGATGTGTGAACAACTATCATTTGCCCTTACGCAGCGGGAAATAATGACGTAGTAGATAAAAGTCAATTAACAACCACATTAAACAATGCCGCCTTTTCGGTTTGACCGCGAACGTGAGACAATCGATATAACAGGACCCTTGTTAATTGATCAATTTTGACACGTAGCGTAGTCTGCCTATTCGGGTAGGCATTGTCATGGAGACGCTGCAGATATACACAGATTTGAGGTGCAGTTAAGCCTTAGATATAGTACATGTATGTATGGATTTTGTAAATTCCGGGACATTTGACAGATTTCCGGGACAGCGGGACAAGTTCTTCATTTCCGGGACTGTCCCGGACAATCCGGGACGTATGGCATGTATGCATTTAGTATGTTCATTTATACCCTTATCTTCTCGCCCTTGTTTCTGTGCACTCAACACATGTAGTATTAGACACACTGTTATGAGTTTGCATATATTCGGTAAGTTCCTACCACGCGTTTGTTAGTTAAAAAACATGCTCAGTCATGGCACTAAATGTCAATGAGTTGACTTCATCAAAGATGTAGAACCAAAAAAAATACTCCACTCATCCAGTACGCCTTCTATGAAGAAATTATAACAAGCAGTCATCAAATAAAATGAATACTGTATCCTACACTTTCGCTTCTTATATGGTCTTCAAAAAATTTATCAGAGACAGTTGACAAGACTAAACTTCTGCTTTTCGCTTATTTGCAATTTTTTCTAAGTGTCAGCATAATGTGCAAAATAATAATGGTAATACACATGGTCTGAGGTGTGTCAAATGAATTTTTAGGCAAGGATTATTAATTATAGGTATAAGTTTACAACACACTCTTTTGTAATAAAAATATTGCAAAGTGTGCTACTGGCACTGCATTATGCACATTTATATTTAAGCAAAAATTAACATTCATTTATATAATAAACAAGAAATCTGATACTAAAAAAGAACTTAGTAGATATTGTTTAATGTACAATGTATTACTCAAAGTCATCATCACACAATGAGACAACACAATGGTCTCTAAACAGAGTGTGCTTTTTAATTGTGGCATACATTTTATGAATTAATACTAGTAATAGAAATACAGAAAAAAAACGTCTAGAGCTGCTTGGGAACTATCATTTTTAATATCAACAATTCATTTGACATGCCTGATTGCAAATTGTTAATTTCACTATTCTTTCACATTGTTTTCACACCTGATATTTGTTATGCTGTATATTCTTTTTGCTTACAGACATACAGAGTCTCTTCACAATAATTGCAGTTCCTTTACAGTCCACTAACGTTGAACAGTACAGAGTCACAATTGCTAATGTTTCAGTCCCGGTCAAGTTTTATAGGTCCAGAATTGCTTCGTTGTTGAGTACAAATCACGCAGTCAGTTTTGCTCAGCAGAATGCTGCATGGAATGTGTGAAGTCCAGCATTTGACAGAGCAGCTTCTAAAAGAAAATCAAAAAGAATCCATAAAATGTACATATGAATTAGTCTATTTCCAATGTGTTTGTAAGCACAGTTTGATTTTTTAGCTCATCTATTTTTTGAAAAAAAATTATGAGCTATTGTCATCACCTTGGCGTCGGCGTTGGCGTTGGCGTCCGGTTAAGTTTTGCGTTTAGGTCCACTTTTCTCAGAAAGTATCAATGCTATTGCATTCAAACTTGGTACACTTATTTACTATCATGAGGGGACTGGGCAGGCAAAGTTAGATAACTCTGGCGTGCATTTTGACAGAATTATGTGCCCTTTTTATACTTAGAAAATTGAAAATTTTGGTTAAGTTTTGCGTTTAGGTCCACTTTTCTCAGTGAGTATCAATGCTATTGCATTCAAACTTGTTACACTTACTTACTATCATGAGGGGACTGGGCAGGCAAAGTTAGATAACTCTGGCATGCATTTTGACAGAATTATGTGCCCTTTTTATACTTAGAAAATTGAAAATTTGATTAAGTTTTGTGTTTAGGTCCATTTTATTCCTACAGTATCAAAGCTATTGCTTTCATACTTGCAACACTTATTAACTATCATAAGGGGACCGTGCAGGCAAAGTTATGTAACTCTGACTGGCATTTGGACGGAATTATGTGCCCTTTATACTTAGAAAATTGAAAATTTAGTTAAGATTTATGTTTTGGTCCACTTTACCCCTAAAGTATCATAGATATTGCTTTCATACTTGGAACACTCAAAAACTATCATAAGGGTACAGTAAAAGGACAAGTTGCATAACTCTGGTTGTCATTGTTACGGAATTATGGCCCTTTTTTGACTTAGTAACTTTTAATATATGGTTAAATTTTGTGTTTCGATCCACTTTACTTCTTAAGTATCAAGGCTATTGCTTTCAAACTTAAAATACTTTCATGCTATCTTGAGGTTACTGTACCTGGCAAGTTGAATTTTACCTTGACCTTTGAATGACCTTGACTCTTAAGGTCAAATTATTAAATTTTGCTAAAATTGCCATAACTTCTTTATTTATGATTAGATTTGATTGATACTTTGACGAAACTACTCTTACCTGACATACCACAATAGACTCCACCCAAACCGTCCCCCGTGCCCTCCCCCCCTCCCCCCCACCTCCCCCCTCCCCCCCCCCCTATTTTTTTTTTTTTAAGATCATCTCACAAATGACCACCACACCCTCACACTATACCCCCACCCCCCCCCCCACCCCACCCCCCACCCCCAATTTTTTTTTCTTTTTTTTAAAGATCATCTTACAAATTACCGCCACCCCCAACCCTCACACTATACCCCACCACCCCCCCCCCCCCCAATTTTTTTTTAAACGGTTTTGTTTGAAATACCGTCCAAACCATCGCACCCAAAAAATCCCCCCCCCCCCCCCATCGCCCTTCCCCCCCCCCCCCCCCCCCCCCCCCCCCCCCCCCCCCCCCCCCCCCCCGATTTTTTTTTTTTTTTTTTTTCGCTTTTTTGGAAGATAATGTAATAAATGTCCACAACCCCACACTATACACCCCTCTTCACTCCACCCCTCCCTCCTTTGTGATTGAAAATGAGAGTCCCTTCACCTTTAAAAAGAAAATAGATGAGCGGTCTGCACCCGCATGGCGGTGCTCTTGTTACAGTTGGAAACAGTTTGGTACGAAAATGATCGAGTATGAGTAGGAGATGCAATATTGTTTACAATCACAGCGTAACTTAATACATCACAAAAGAAAGGGTCTTTAGAATAATCACGTAGAATATACTCAAGAAATAACTCCAAAACTTAATAAAATTATAACTTTTATGTTCCATTAGTTTGACTGAATAATAATGACCTTAAATTTAAAATCGGTGAAATTTTGTATGTTCCGAAAACAGTTCCCATGTTATCAAAGGTAATCTTTAGCAATATTATATAGATTGATGTTTTATGTAACCAAACGCAATATTTTAATTGAATAATGACTTACCAATCGAGTGCATTCCATTAATTTATTAAATTTCAACAATGTAAACATCCACCAGAGTATGTCAGTTTCAATTTTTACTTCTCAATGACGTATTGACGAAAGCAGTGACGTCACACAGACATGTATAGTTGTCGACGAAAGAAACCCGGCTGTTCATGTTGTGAACAAATTAAACTTTTAAACAATTGTTTATTTATGTAAAGGGATAATATTAACTATAGAATATTGGGTTCATTGAAGAAGTTTATTCGAAACTAATCTTATTCGGTATTGTAAACCGGAAGTACGCAAATAATTTAGACGGGTTATCTTTTTTAAGATTTTGTTTACAACATCTAGAGCAATTTTCAATTTGCAATGCATTATGGGAAACAGGAAGTGTCACACAGGGAAGCAAACAGACGTATTTTGATTGTAGAAAATCATAATACAATAACATAGAGTACGATTCGCTACTTAATAATTACTGCCAGGCCGTATTATTTCATGAGGAATGCATCTACGTGTCATATAGCGTTTGTCGAAGTGTCTATGTGCTCCAGCGCTCTATGATTTTCCATCGCAAAAATAGGTGACGGCAGGAATTATTTGACTTGATAGCCTATAAGGTAATGTCTCTTTGTATTTCAGAAAAGTGATACAAATAAATGGTCAACGCCTGCTTCGGGGGCTTTTGCCCGTATAATTTATGGACATGATTGTGTTCAAAATAATATATACAACTGAATTACATGAATATGAAATTAAATGTTCAAATTTCTATACCATAAATACATGAAGTTTCTTGACTACCAGTACTTTGAATAACACAAATGTGGATTTGAATAAAGAAATTATGTGAAATTTGTTAATTATGTGGATAATTATACCAATTTATATTTAAGTTGGTTGTTGTTATTTAGTTCTCAATTATAATTCATAAATAAACCTTTTTTACTCATAGTTATGAGTAAATTTATTATTCTCTATTCTCAAAATACTATTAAAATCTCATCATCTTTATAACCCATATCATCATCATTATCATTATCATACAAATAATAAACCAAAGACAAAATAGGAGTGAGTGCTTGTATTTGACAGGACTTTCAACATATAAATGCAAAAAACAATTCTTCTAACTCCCGTATGTGTTGTATGTGCAATGGATATAGACCTCAACGGCACCGCTCAATTGATGAGCCTCGAGACGACTGGAAACGATGTAACATCTTTGTTCAGGTGTATAAAGAACTGAAACGATACTATTTAAATGCTGTAGGGCATGTAATTATGAATTCTTCACATGCACATGTGTGTCATGTGAAAAAATGCAAATTTATTCATAACAATTAGACGTCATGTATATATCTCAAATAAAGAGTTACTGTTTGAATAAACTGATCCCGGCCGATGCCCAAAGTGCACACAGGACGCCCCCAATGCCCATCAATCACGCTAACTTGCTTAAATATTATAAATTAACAATTGTGAAAAATTAATTTGTTCAAAGAAGCTGCTAATATCTGCAAGATTCATCCATCACCACCAATCAAGAGAAGTGTACATGACTTCACGTACACCCCATACAATAATCAGTAGTAATAAACGATTCAGGTAAAACCGCGAGCGGGATACGCAACCCTACTGCCATTTTTGTTTTATTTTTTCTTTTAATGGCAGGGGGACGTATGAGGACCCATGGCTCGAGACCGGTGTCTAGGTGCCTTCATCACCTCCCGAAACCTCTAATTTTAGAGAAATCTACAAATAAGCAGCTATTATTATACTGTAAACATTAAGTATTATTTAGTAAAAAATGTAATTAAAAAATTATAAATTTCATTGTGCAAATTAACATAACAAACAAACATCAAAAGCATCCCGCACACACCCCGGACATCAACATAAAAAACAAACAAATTACTCAAACCATAAAATCCATAAAGCACCTAAAAAGAATGTTGATAAATCATAAGTATTCCGAGAAATATATAAATGCATATGACGAACAGCTATATTAAACCGACTTCAACATCTAACCAGTCACACCAAAATGAAAATATTAAGTAATCATACAATAAGAATGTCTTTAAAATTAAACGTTCATTACGCAAGACAACAAAAAATAATAACACTGAAATTTAAACATACCAATATTTTAATAAATATGCTGGAGGTACTATCTCCAGGAAGTGAGAGTCTCGAAAAACATGACGCCCATAACTTAAAAAACCTCATTCAAACACAATATTTAGTAAAAAATGAGTCAAATAATCAAGAAAACTTAGCTGCTTCAGACTTAAATGAAAATACACCCATCGTCTTTCCCAGTAAAGGAATCGGTTTGTGTTAAGATCCCATCTCACATGGACTAAAAACCGAACTGAAAATATACTAAATATAGATTTTATAATTGCAAAATTATAAACATAAAAGCAATGTAACTAATTATTTAACCATACATTTGCTCATTCAGGGCGGGCGGGCGGGGTTATCACCCTTTCGTTTTCTTGTTCCATAACGTTTGCCTGTCAAATACACCCTCGAATGGCCACTCAATAGATGTGCAAATCATATATACCCCAAAACGAAAAACTCGTGCGCTTTCGCGCTAAAACATGCACACAAAACCCGTGAATTATTCGCGCTAAACCATTACCATAATCTCTCTTATAAATAACACGTAATAAACCATACTATACCGTATTTATCAAACCGAGAATAATTTCATTTTTATAAATAAAATATACCAAGACCAGGAGCTCTCAACAGGACAGTTCTTCCCTCAATATCTGCTGCAAACGAATACCAAAAATGCACCGCTCGCGACCGGAATTAGGGAATACACACCGGATGCTGGATTTCGGTATTGTTATTTTCGCAGTGGTGACCTCCCTTTAAATTTAAGACCTCTAAACAACGCTGGGGTTAATGATTTTAACAAAAACGCTTTTTAAATATTTTTTTTTTTAATTTATGAGGATAATAATAAAAATAAGGTGCAGAATTGAACGAATAAAATAAATTCGAGACTAATCTTATTCGATTAATTGCGTCAGGATTTAGGCAAAACATTTTAGATGGGTTCTATTTATGAACATTATGTTTGGAAAAAGTGAACGCGAAATTTAGTACAGCAGTCTTTGGTATTTGGCTTATTCCCGTAACGGCGTTAGGCCAGGAAACAGGAAAACAGGACGAAAAACAAAAAATCGCATTTTGGCGTTGAAAAACATATAATACAATAACATAGAGTACGATTCGCTACACAATAATCACTGCCATGACGTATTATTTCTTGAGGAATGCATCTACGTGTCATGTAGCGTTTGTCGAAGTGCCTATGTTGCTCCAGCGGTCTTTGTGATTTTCCATCACGAAAATAGATGACGGCAGGAATTATTTGACTTGATAGCCTATAAGGTTATGTCTCTATGTATTTCAGAAAATTGATACAAATAAACAGTCAACGCCGGCTTCGCGGGCTTTTGCCCGTATTATTGTTTAAAAATAAAGTAATGCATCCAAAAAGTCAATCTTCAAACGAGGTACATGTTCCTAGCTTTAAAGGGATCTTTTCACGCTTTGGTAAATTGACAAAATTGAAAAAAGTTGTTTCAGATTCGCAAATTTTCGTTTTAGTTATGATATTTGTGAGGAAACAGTAATACTGAACATTTACCATGGTCTAATATAGCCATTATATGCATCTTTTGACGATTTTAAAACCTGAAAATTATAAAGCGTTGCAACGCGAAACGATTGAATAATTTGGAGAGTTCTGTTTTTGTCGTTAAATTTTGTGAAACTACGAAGATTGCTTATATAAGGTATAAAATACGTCAAGGATGTGTACTCGGCGGAATAGCTCAGTAGGCTAAAGCGTTTTTACTTCAGGACTCTGGCAGGACTCCAGGGGTCACTGGTTCGAAACCTGCTCCGGGCAATGTTCTTTTCCTTTTTTAAATTTTATTCTTGATTTTTTACTGGAGCTTTTACGATCCAATGTTTACATTTATCAATATAAAGCATTTAATGAATAAGTTAAAAAAATGCCAAAATCTGTGAAAAGGCCCCTTTAAGATCTAGCATCTTATAATTGTGTGTGTTTTCTAGCCGCAGGAATTTAAAGCTGGTTCGGTGGCTGCGGTATAGTGGATATGGTGTCTGCTTAGTAACTGGGAGGTTTCTGTATTGATCCCTTTCCAAAGTGATGTTATCTTTTGCAAAACTGTGGAATCAATGAAGTAACATAATATTATGTTTTACAAAATTAACTAGAAATGGCGCTGCAGAGGCTGACGCGTATCCCCACGCCGCATGTTTTACCCAGGGGTGCCCCAGGGTTGGTAATGAGGCCATGCATAGTTGAGATTGACCATATTGTCATAAGAGAAGTTCAGTATCAATTTGAAGTGAATCAATCAGTGTAGAAATAAAGAAATTATAGTAAAAAGGCAATTTTGGGTGGGTGTGGTCTATGTGGGCCGGGCGCGCCAGGGTTGGTAATGGGGCAATGCATAGTTGAGTTTGACCGTATTGTCATAAGAGAGGTTCAGTATCAAATTGAAGTGAATCGGTGTAGAAACAGGGCTCGACATTAAAGGTAGTCCGACTGTCCGGGACAACCAAATTGTTAGTCCGGACAAGTAAATAAAGAATTTGCTAGTCCGACGGGACAAGTGGTCATTATAATTGTATAACTTAGAAAAATGCCTTTAAAGTCATTATTTCTGTGGAGATATCACGCAACTTTTCCGAGTATATTTTGTGTACGTTTAATCGTCGAAGCCCGAGATATTCCGATAGTTCCATGTGATACATGTACTACACTGTACTGTTCACAAGGGAAGCAACCCTTAACATTTTTTTCTTTGCTAAGATAACAAGAATATCCTCCCTTGTAAAGATATGCATTTTACGACACCGGTACACACCGATCTTACAGACAATTAAAGTAGTGACGTCCTTTCTATGTATAGAATGATTTTGTTTTTTTAAATATCAGTTAAGTACTGTATATATACATCACTTTTAACATTTTCTGTTTGATGTTGGCAACACACAAGTTTTTGTCAGGTATTATGGCTTTGTATAATGTTTAAAAATCAATAATCTTGAGTTTTCCTGTTATTCTAGTCAGTTCTTTTTGTATTGAAATTGCCTACAATTATGTTTACATGTATTTTGAACGATATAAGTCTTTATGATTTGAGCATTTTGTATTATTTCATTATTTTTGCAAAGTACTGAGCAGAATAAGATATAATGGTCAGGACAAGTTGCTTTTTGGTCAGGACAAGTGAAATTATGGTCTACTTGTCCGACTGGACAAGTGGCTTCAAAAGTTAATGTCGAGCCCTGTATAGGAATGAAGAAATTATGGTAAAAGGCAATTTTGTGTGGGTGGGCAGTGTTTTTTTTGGCCCGATTTTATAGCCGAAATTCGGCTATGTTCCCAATCCCAAAAAGTATACTTTTTTCCCAAAATGTGGCAAAAAATTCCCAATTTCCAAAAAAAAAAAATTTTTTTTTTTTTGAAAGAAGTGTCTAATGCGTATTATATATCATTTTTAATTCAATTACATCTAACAAAGTATTATATGATTTTGTTCTTTTAATTTGAATGATTATAAAGAGTTATGTCAAGTTTAGTATTTCGCTTATCAGTGGACTTTTCGTGTGGAAAAAAAGGCTAATTAATTTATTTTCCCAATTTCATGAAAATGCCGATAAAATTCCCAATACCAAAGCCATGGGCTTAGTATTGGGGCCATGCAAAGTTGAGATTGACCGTATTGTCATAAGAGAAGTTCAGTATCAATTAGAAGAGAATCGGTGTAGAAATGAAGAAATTATAGTTAAAGGCAATATTGGGTGGGCGTGGTCTATGTGGGCAGGGCGCCCCAGGGTGGGTAATGGGGCCATGCATAGTTGAGATTGACTGTATGGACATAAGTGATGTTCAATATCAATTTGAAGTAAATTGGTGTAGAAATGAAGAAGTTAATGTAAAATAACAAAAAATGAGTGAAAATCTCCGACCCGGCCCCACCCCAACCCCCATAACTTTGACCCAGGGGTCAGATCAAAATTCCAAATAGTGCAGGATCGCACATATGCCCATAGCTACCATGTGTGTAAGTTTCAATGTTCTAGTGCTTATAGTGTAGGAGGAGATAGTGGCCAGGACGGACGGACGGATGGAAGACGGAGATAACCACAATATCCCCACTTTTTCTCCGAAAAGCGTGGGGATAACATTGCTGATTTTGTACTAGCGCATATAACATTTTTCATCGAACAACAAGTAACAACAAATTTATTAATTACACAATAGATTATAGAAAGGAAATCATATCAATGGCATTATGCACTAACTAAACAAGCTTTTGCTACTGTTTAGAATTACACTATCTTAATAAAAATTGTCAAAACAGGTACTTAGTTCTTTTACATACTTGTGGTAAGTTTTTTATTGCTAGTTTGACATTTACTGGCAGACACTTGTCGATATACAGACTAAATTTGCAAGGGAACCTTCATATTTCTTCAGCATCATTGCCTTCAGATTGTTAATTTAACAACCCTTTGACAATGGTGGCACATCTGATCTTATAATGCCATTGCTGATTTGTTTATAAATATACAGATATTGACTTTTCTAGTTCTATAAAAGTTTACACATGTTCCATCCAAGTAAACTAACAGAACCAATAAATAATAGGATCACCATATCAAATAACTGTGTGTATAGCTTGGAAACATCGTTAGTTCAGGAATCCCTGCTTTGTTTATTTCTGGAAACCAAAACTGTCAGTTTTGCTCAATAGAATGGCTGGAGTTGTGTCATGCGGCAGCCCAGCTCTTGCCTTGGCAAACAGCTTCTAAAAAATGAAAACCAACTTAAATCTTAAAATTTGATAAATAATGCAGACAATTTCTGGAAGATTTGTTACGAAAATCCAACGGTATCAGATTTTGTGGTTTTAGGCCTAAACTTTATATAGTGATATGTTACCTTTCGGGATATCGGCCAAGTGCGAGCAGACGAGGTGTAAATATGTTGAAAATAAGCTAAAAGACTAAAAAGTTAAATCGGAATATTGTTAAATTTTGTGAATAAATGTATTTCTGATGGATTACAACCACAACTTACCAGAATATTGCTCATGATCCCAAGTAAAACTGCTGTCTGAGAGCGAATGTAAAATGCGTCACGAATTCTGACAAGTTAACAGTAGGGTGACGTTATTGAAATACTGCGAGAATATAGATGCCAACTATAATGTGTAAAACAAATAATTTTTTTGACAAGCGTTTGTGATTTGTCAGGATAATAATAACAATAAGATATCGAAAAGGTCAAAGCAAATAAATTTGAAAGAAATCAAAGATTCAGGCAAAACATTTTAGACGGATTATATTTACCGAAATTGTGTTTGGTAAAGACTGTTACTATATGTAGTGAACCAGACTATGAGACAGAAAATGAAGAAGAAGCGTATTCAGGGGAGATAATTGTGTAATCTTTATTCTGAAACGGTCTAATGTAGCGGAGAAAAACATATAATGCGAGAATATTAAGTGCGATTCGCTACACAATTATGATGTCATTTATATACTTTTTCCTGAGGTATGTTTTTACATGTGATTTAGCATATGTCAACGTGTTTTTGATTTATTCCAAGTCATAAATAGCATCGCGAAAATATATGTCGCGTGGCAAATTTTTTTGAGATGCATCCCTAGGTGTAATTTTATGTCTAAATTTTCATATGTATGAATGGTCAACACCCACTTCACAGGCTTTTGCCTGTATTAAGGTTACCTAATAAATTGTGCTAACAGATCGAACCGGATCCAACCTTAGTTGGAATAATCCAACTCCCAGCTATTGACCCTCCGGGACAAAGCCGAGTATCCTGAGTAATTCCGAATTCGAAAATACGCGATAGACCATCTCCGAAATCCTCAGCGAGATAGATCTCATGTCTAATCTAACAATCGTCATATACGGACTATCTCCTGAACATCCATAAATTAGATCAAATCTTCAATTCAAAACTTTGGCTTTTGGTTTGATAACTGTTTTTGTATAAAGTTTTTGTTTTGAGTATTTCACCACAATTCACTCGCAAATTGAAATCGATAATAACAAGTATTGTGTTTGTTACGATGCATTAGGTTGATTAAACTCGATTTTATAGACATACACGAGATATAATTTTTTTGCATTAAAAAATGGGTTACAGTGAAGAACTCTGAGCTGTACTTATGTACTTATAAAAGCTCAGAGCATTCAAGAAGAACTAGATCCAACCTAACTGATTAATAGAACATTCTAGGCGATTTTCACACTGTTGCTTCTTTATGATTATAGGATAAACAACCAAACTTCCAGAAGATGCCTACATCATTGTCGGAGACACTACCAGGGCAGGTTCGGATATCTAGCTTAAATTGCGCATCTGGCAAATTCAAGACGGGTGCCCTTTACCTGGAGTGCAATGAGCATGGCCACCATCAAATGAAAGTCATTTACAATTGTGGGCCAGCTAGGACCTTTACCGTAAGTACTCGGTTATCTCAGCGATTTTGTTCCTTCTGTATAAAGTACAGTAAATGGCACGATCCAGATAAAAGAAAAAGTTCCAAAGTAACTAATTACCCTCTGTAAAAAAACACAAATAATAATGTGCCTTTCTTGTTCCAAACTGGCAAGATTACAAATAAAATTGATCATAGTTATGTTTAACCTTTCTCAATTAAATTGGATTAAATTACAGAGCATTAAAGAAAATGGGCCATTTCACTTGTAATGTTTTATCCATTTTGCAAGATTGTTTAACTTCTAAGGATAATATTCTGTAAATAAAAATATTCTCAATAGACAATGATATTAAAAAAGGGATCAAGACGATGGGCTTCTTGCATTCCTGCCATTGACAAAGTATATCTTTAAGAAAACTTTAACTTTGAGGCTGTTGAGATGTATTTTTGAGATGTATATGTTCCTTAAAATGTATTATTATTATATATTTTATTGTTTTGATGTGAATTCAACAACTGTTAAATGGCTTTTTTTATTTGCTGTTTCAAAGTCTTTCATCAAGTCATAGTTTCAGCGACATGAAAGAAAAATATGTATCTGATATCATTTCATCTGAACATATATGTATTTGTAAGCATTCTTTTAATCACAAGTTGGATTTAGTACAGCGAATCAGTCTTCCAATGAGAACTTGTATGCAAATAACTTAAATGTCCGTGTTTGCGTGTGTGTAAAATGTGGACCTTTATTTGATCCTTTATGTTACATGTATATCTATTGTATTTGATATTATTCAAACCATAATTTGCAACTTTTTATGTCCCCCACCACTATAGACATATTGTTTTTGCCCTGTCTGTTGGTTGGTTGGTCTGTTGGTTTGCGCCAACTTTAACATTTGCAATAACTTTTACAATATTGAAGATAGCAACTTGATATTTGGCATGCATATGTATCTCATGGAGCTGCACATTTTGAGTGGTGAAAGAGAAGGTCAAGGTCATCCTTCAAGGTCAAAGGTCAAATATATAGCTTCAAAGCGGCGCAAAAGGGGACATAGTGTTTCTGACAAACACATATCTTGTTAATTCTTCAAATTGAAGCAATTAATTGTCATCTTGATTGCAGGTGACTGCAGCCAATCTCATCAAGAAATGTATAAAGGAACAGATGTGTTATATTGAACTCGATGGTAAAGACTACACTACCATCAGCTTCAAACCAGACGTAGCGTGCAGACAGAAATGTAACAGCAAGTTAACAGCCTTTTGTGACAACGTCCTGAAATCTGCAAGTAAAGGTATATACATGTTTCACATTGTAAATGTCTGTCATGATGTAGAGACTCGTACAGTACAGGCACCGTGTACTTAAACAAACGCCACTCGCCGCGGTGTTCATTTCACTGTGTTCGCTTACCAAATGAACCCCGCGTATCTTCTGTGATAATTGAGAATTTTCCTGTATATAAACCCTTGTGTATTATGAGCAAAGCGTAAGAAAGCCAACAAATATATCAGTTAACTCTTTAACACTTAGATAGGTAGTTTAACGTATTTGTAGTCCCTTAAAAAGTTAAATTAAAAATCTTACTAGATTCAAGTTTTAAAGGCTTCGTTTCAAACCCTTGGTTACTGATACGCAGCAAACGGCATAAAACCTGAACAGACTGCGAGTTAACTTACTCGCAGGTTGTTCTGGTTTTATGCTGTTTGCCCATAGCCATTTTTACTTTGCTTCTGAGTGAGAAAGGGTTAAGTAAATATTTGTTAAAATGACTTAAGTAATGAAATTATATGAAGTAAGGCACACTATATTTATATGACTTTAGTAAATAAATCATATAAAGTAAGGCATACTATGTTTAATTGACTTGTTATGAATTTGTTATCCAGTTTCTCATGACCATTGGAAAATATTGAAATTGCTGGAAAAAGTGTTAAGTCTCATTGTATACTACTTTTCATTTTAATTTATCAACACATTTAGTTAAGATATACTCTTATTTGAATCGGAACTCTGGGTTTTAGCGCTGGAAATGGCAGACATTGTGACGGTTACTAAATAAATATTCACTTGTTGCTGTTTTATAATAGTTGAGAAATGAACAAATAATTTTACACTCTTGCTTAAGTAATATTAAAACTAATACTGATGTAAGGGGAATAATTCTTTTTTTAAAGGGACCTTTTCACAGATTTTGGCATGTATTGAAGTTTGTCATTAAATGTTTAATTTTGATAAATGTAAAGATTGGATCTAAAAAGCGTTAGTAAAAAATGAAGAATAAAATTTTAAAAAGAAAAAAAAAGTAAACCTAAACAGGGCTCGAACCACTGACCCCTGGTTTCTGGTGTCAAAAGTCAACCGCTTAGACCACTCCGCCATCCTTGCTCATACTATTGTGGTTGTATTTTATACTTTATATAAGCAATTGTCGTAGCTTCGCAAAATATAACGACAGCCACAGAACTCTCCAAATTATTCAATCGTTTCGCGTTGCAAGGCTTTATGAATTTCAGGTTTTTAAATCGTCAAAAGTTGCATATTATGGCTATTTTAGAGAATGGTAAATGTTCAATATTCCTGTTTCCTCACAAATATCATAACTAAAACGAAAGTTTGAGAATCTGAAACAATTTTTTTTCAATTTTCTCAGTTTAACAAAACGTGAAAAGGCCCCTTTAAATAAATGTTCCATTCTTGTCAGACTTAAAAAGGAGAGAAACTTAAAATGAAAGAAAAAAAATAATAAAAGAAATTGCATTTTTCTATAACATAGGGATATGGGCACAAGAGAATAAAACATTAATAAAAAAAATAGCTTTTGAATTTTTTTAGCTCAAGTGTCATGACTTTCGGGCCTTGTATCCTTTTTGAAAGATCTGAGTGGGATTTATTATTTTTATGCCCCCTTTCGAAGAAAAGGGGGCATATAATGATGGGACTGTCCGTCCGTCTTTCCGTCACACTTTACGTTTAGGTTTCGAAAAATGCTCATTACTTCTATGTCCCTTGAGATATAACCTTCATATTTGGTATGCATGTGTATATGGACAAGGCCTTTCCATACGCTCAAACATTTTCACCTCTGTGACCTTGACTTTGAACTAAGGGTCTGTGTTAAGGTTTTGAAATCTGCATTTAGGTTTCGAAAAATGCTCATAACTTCTATGTCCCTTAAGATATAACCTTCATATTTGGTATGCATGTGTATATGGACAAGGCCTTTCCATATGCACATAAAGTTTCACCCCTGTGACCTTGACCTTGAACTAAGGGTCCGCTTTCAGGTTTTGAAATCTGCATTTAGGTTTCGAAAAATGCTCATACATGTATCTTCTATCAAAGCGTTTATAGGGGGCATACGTCATCCTATGGTGACATCTCTTGTTATAAGTATAACTGTCACATTTTAAATTTCAGCCAACTTCAACTCTAAGGCCGAGGTTGGAGTTACAATGGTGCCAGACACAGGCCCGAAGTCAGGACTGTTTGCATCATTTGGGAGTAACAACACCCTAAATAGTCCGAAAACTAGTCCAAGTTTTACCAGGTACTCTCACAAGTCAGTGGCCTCCATAATCATACTTGTTTAAAAATGATTGTATTTTAAATGATTGATTATATTTTAAATGATTTTTTATTTTACTTTAAGAGTAGAGGTAAACTGGATGCATGAATATATGATTATGTAATGTTGGTCAAGGCTTTTTAAAAAAAATTCCTTCTTAAGCAAGGGCATATTGATGGCCCCTTTCCCCAAGATAAAGGACCCTTTTTCTACGTGAATTTCTTTAATTTGAAGTTTTTTCCCCAAATTTCATGCTTACTTAGGGAATATTTTTCCTCGTTTTAAGTTATGTGGATGATTTTCCCAAAAATGAAAGGCCAGGCCCTATCCCAAAATCAAGAAAAAACGCCCTGCTGTCTGTAATCTTGTACTATATGCCATTCACAAAGCTGGCAGGCATGGAAGTTAGTTTATAGGGCTGTAGTTATTTCAGGGTATAAAAGGATCCTATCCCAGCTCAGCATCAGAACTTGGGTATGGATTGGTCATGAAATCATGTATACAGCAGGGGTTTTTCAGCACTGTCTGCGCCTCCGGAAAACGGAGGCACTCCCAAAGCAAACGTACCAGATCCCAAACCGAAATTTAAAAAATAATTCCCAATTAAAAAAAAAAAAACATTTTTTTTTTTTTATAGAATGAGTCATAACTTGTGTGACTAACCAGTGTTTGTTTTGGTCAAAAATATCTGCTTTGAGGTTTTAACTGTTCAGTTCTTATCTCAGAGCAGTGCTCCAGCTAGGCCTAAATCGAAGGGTGCCGCGCCCTGCCCTCCCGAACCTCCGCCCTGCCACCCGAACCTCCGCCCTCCCCCCCCCCCCCCCCCCCCCCTAAAAAAAAAAAAATTTTTTTTTTTTTTTTTTTTTACATATGATAATTTGTAATTATTATAATCCTCATTGTAGACATTATATTTGAATGGTTTAATAATAATGGGAATAATACAATTATTTATAACATATAATTTAACATGCAATAGGAAGCATTCCAGAAACACTTGGCGCTCGAACGTGCCCTTTTCACAAAATACTGCGCGTCGAAAGTGCCCTTTTGACAAAAAAGCCCCCCTGCCCTTTTCAAATCCTAGCTGGAGCACTGCAGAGTTTAACTGTAACTGAAAAACAAAACTGCAATACTTGAATAAATGTTAAACATGCCCAATATTGCATCTGTTTATATAAAGAAGACAAAATAACAAATAAAACCAAATTTATTTGTTAAACCACTGAATTATTTAAGCATGATAAATTCACAATTTTTTTCCCAAATGAGCCGTTCCATCGAAGCAAAAATTCCCAAAATGGCCAATTTTGTCGATAAAAAATTCCCAATTTGGTCCGACTCCTTTTCCCAAAATAGGCAGAAAAACCCCTGACAGCCATTCCCTTCAAGTCACTGATTTGTACCCTTTCCCCATAACAAGCAAAGTGAAAATGGCTTTTGCAACATGCATTAAACTGGAGCCGCCGGCAAGTAACTCGCAGTCTGTTCATCTTAGGAGTAAAGGGTAAAGTAGGTCAGTTGTCAGTTACCGCGATCAGTGCAGTAACATTTCAACTGGACGAAGATGACAAAAATGCTTGAGTTATCTAAGGTCTGGAAATATCGTGGTTTCCATATCATATCTACTTCTTTAACTCTTAGTAGAAAAATAATAACTAAAATGTCATAGACTATCTGAGAAAATGTTATTCACTGACAGAAATGAATGTTCATTGAAGATTGTACCTTGTTTTAATATTCTGTTTGAATGTTCAGTACTCCTATTACTATATATTTAAATGTTTATACCATACACATTATATTATCAGATAATTAATTGAAAATAAATTGAGGGAATATCATTATTAATAAATATTTACTCTATTAAATGTCTTCTATTTCACATTTATTGAAATCACATTCACATAATCCATATGCAGCTACTTGTATCACCAGGTGCAGGCCTTTTCCTGGAAAATCCACAGGTCTGTTAAACGGACCCATTCCCAAAGCGGAATTTAAAAAAGAATCCCAATTTATATATATAAAAATTTTTTGGAAAAAGTGTCTTATGATTATTATATCTTAATTTTATTTGAATTAAACCTAGCAAAATACATAACTATTATTCATATGGTTTTTTAGCTCATCTATTTTTTGAAAAAAAATTATGAGCTATTGTCATCACCTTGGCGTTGGCGTCGGCGTCCGGTTAAGTTTTGCGTTTAGGTCCACTTTTCTCAGAAAGTATCAATGCTATTGCATTCAAACTTGGTACACTTACTTACTATCATGAGGGGACTGGGCAGGCAAAGTTAGATAACTCTGGCGTGCATTTTGACAGAATTATGTGCCCTTTTTATACTTAAAAAATTGAAAATTTTGGTTAAGTTTTGCGTTTAGTTCCACTTTTCTCAGTAAGTATCAATGCTATTGCATTCAAACTTGGTACACTTACTTACTATCATGAGGGGACTGGGCAGGCAAAGTTAGATAACTCTGGCATGCATTTTGACAGAATTATGTGCCCTTTTTATACTTAGAAAATTGACAATTTTGGTTAAGTTTTGTGTTTAGGTCCATTTTATTCCTTAAGCATCAAAGCTATTGCTTTCATACTTGCAACACTTACTAACTATCATAAGGGGACTGTGCAGGCAAAGTAATGTAACTCTGACTGGCATTTTGACAGAATTATGTGCCCTTTTTATACTTAGAAAATTGAAAATTTGATTAAGTTTTGTGTTTAGGTCCACTTTATTCCTACAGTATCAAAGCTATTGCTTTCATACTTGCAAGATTTATGAACTATCATAAGGGGACGGTGCAAGCAAAGTTATGTAACTCTGACTGGCATTTGGACGGAATTATGGGCCCTTTATACTTAGAAAATTGAAAATTTGGTTAAGATTTATGTTTTGGTCCACTTTACCCCTAAAGTATCATAGATATTGCTTTCATACTTGGAACACTCACAAACTATCATAAGGGTACAGTAAAAGGACAAGTTGCATAACTCTGGTTGTCATTGTTACGGAATTATGGCCCTTTTTTGACTTAGTAACTTTTAATATATGGTTAAATTTTGTGTTTCGATCCACTCGAAGTATCAAGGCTATTGCTTTCAAACTTCAAATACTTACATGCTATGATGAGGTTACTGTACCTGGCAACTTGAATTTTACTTTGACCTTTGAATGACCTTGACTCTCAAGGTCAAATTATTAAATTTTGCTAAAATTGCCATAACTTCTTTATTTATGATTAGATTTGATTGATACTTTGATGAAACTACTCTTACCTGACATACCACAATAGACTTCACCCAAACCATCCCCCGTGCCCTCCCCCCCCCCCCCTCCCCCCTCCCCCCCCCCTAATTTTTTTTTTTTTTTTTTTTTTTTTTAAGATCATCTCACAAATGACCACCACACCCTCACACTATACCCCCCCCCCCCACCCCGCCCCCCCCCCCCCAATTATTTTTTTTTGATTTTTTTTTTTTTTTTTTTTTTAAGATCATCTCACAAATTATCACCACACCCTCACACTATACCCCCCCCCCCCCCATTTTTTTTTTAAAACGGTTATGTTTGAAATACCGTCCAACCATCGCACCCAAAACCCCCAACCCCCCCCCCCCCCCCCGATTTTTTTTTTTTTTTTTTTTTTTTTCGCTTTTTTGGAAGATAATGTAATAAATGCCCACAACCCCACACTATACACCCCTCTTCACTCCACTCCTCCCTCCTTTGTGATTGAAAATGAGAGTCCCTTCACCTTTAAAAAGATAATAGATGAGCGGTGCTCTTGTTTTTATTTGAATTGTCATAGAGAATTATTTTAAATTAGTTTTTCTTAAATCAGTTGACTTTTTGCCCGGAAAAAATCTCAAATCTGAAAATGCATTTTTGTCCCAAAATGGCAAGGAAAAGGCTTGAGTAGTGAACAATTTTCCCATGTCAGATAGTCCGTACTCAAGGTTGAGGAGACTTACCTGTTTGAGTTATAGAGGGCACATTTTAATACTGCATTGAAGCAGGAACCCACATGTGCTCCAGTTATATATGCTTGAGTGAAGGAAATATTCATGATTATGCCAGGAATTTTCGATTGTTCAAGCTACCGCAAGAAGTGATACTTTATACATTTTCTTGGTGATTGTAAAATTTTAAGATCACCACATTAGCCGCATAGAGTGACTGAGTTCTTTCAGTAAAAGATCAAATAGGTAAATTGACTGCCATGATCTGACTTATATACTGTTTTAGTAAGAAAATCAAAGAAAAAAGCTAAAAAATGAAACATTGAGTGAAATAAGGAACATCATATTACCAGGCCTTCAACTGTTCCTATTTTTTCCAACTTTTCCCACTTTTTCCTACTTTTTTATTTGCTTCCTACTTTTTCCTATTTTTGCAAACTACTTTTTGATGAAGAAAAAAAAATTTGTTTGTAAGTTGTATTTTCAGAATGTATAAGCTGTAAAAATGACAAGTTTCTGTTGAGGAAAGGTGTGGCAAGCATCTCCAGCCATCTGATGTAAACTGTGGTTTTTAAGGTCAGTATTGGAGTTATTGATTATATAGGACTGCTAGTTTTTATATGGGTTAAACTCCAAAAGCATCCGGAAAAACTTAATTATATATGTAATCCAATGTTGCACTGCTGAGGGTATTTGGTTACTTTCAAATAGACAATTCTAACATCAAATATTATCATCAAAAACACTATATGATCAGGGTGACCACACATTCTGGAAAACAGAGAAAATTTTCAGTTAAAAAATCCCTGCAGAGAAAAATCGGGAAATTTCAAAATTTTCAAAAAAAGGAGTTAAAAGGGTATTATAAAAAAATTGGACTACTGGTATTTTCTCTCTCTGATATTCAACAGATGTAAATCTTCAAGCATCTCATTTGTTTGTGCAAGCTTGAATATATTTGCCTTTAAAATGTTCTGGTTCATCTGTAGATGTAACAAGTAACAATAAACAAACAAAAAGTGTGACCACTATGAAGGTGCTTTCCATTAAAGTATTAACTGATATTATTATAACTAATTATGTGTTTGTGTGTTTAAAATTTGAAAGCAACAAATATCTTAAAGCTATGACCAGCACATGATGTTTAAACAAATCATGCCATTTGCTGCAGCTTTATCTGTTTTTTTGTCACTTACTTGTAACATTATCCTGGTGTAAGATGATGCAAATACTGCATGCTTCTAATGTTCTAACAATAATTTTGTCCTAAGATTATATTTTAATGAATGCAAAATATAATTTTGGACTTAGTTATAGTTTAGATAAGGTTTACATGAACATTATATGGTAGTATGGATTTACCATGCGTTGACAGGAGTTGACCCAACTTAATTTTTTTGTAGAATAGTGTTATATTGATAATGTGAATCTAAATGCTTGAGTACAGACTTGTACGGCATGTTTTATAATGGAGTAAGCTGTGTGCTGTGAGATGATCTCAATTATGCTAACAACATTATAAAAACATGATTCTGTAATCATGTTACTAATAAAATAAAAAACAATTTAGGCTGTGAGCATCACTGGCTGCACCTTTCAACTACAGAAGCTTGTCATGCAACAGCAACTAAGATATCTACAACACATTAGCTTTCTGAATGGTGAGAATAATCATCTGTAAAGGTAAGAGTTGGTTTACACAGATATATAAGATGTGGATATCCTTCCTATTAATCCTACTTTTGTAATTGATAATCTTCCTACTTTTCCTACTTTTTCTTCATAAAACCTCCTATTTTTTTCCTACTTTTCTATCGGAAACCAGTTAAAGGTCTGTATTACAGTCTTGCTCTCTACCAATTGACTTAGTTGTTCTGGTACAAACATGTTCTAACAGGTCCCAAACATGTGACTCGTTCAGGGAAAATTGGGCTAAATCCATGTGCATTAAGTTTCATCCCAGAATAGGCTGTTCAGTCTGTACAGGGTAATCAGGGACAACACTTCTCTTTTATGGTATTTTATTGCAGCCTGTTCTGTCTGTACAGGGTAATCAGGGACAACACTTCACTTTTATGGTATTTTATTGCAGCCTGTTCTGTCTGTACAGGGTAATCAGGGACAACACTTCACTTTTATGTTATTTTATTGCAGCCTGTTCTGTCTGTACAGAGTAATCAAGGACAACACTTCACTTTTATGGTATTTTATTGCAGCCTGTTCAGTCTGTACAGAGTAATCAAGGACAACACTTCACTTTTATGGTATTTTATTGCAGCCTGTTCAGTCTGTACACGGTAATCAGGGACAACACTTCACTTTTATGGTATTTTATTGCAGCCTGTTCAGTCTGTACAGGGTAATCAGGGACAGCACTTCACTTTTATGGTATTTTATTGCAGCCTGTTCTGTCTGTACAGAGTAATCAAGGACAACACTTCACTTTAATGGTATTTTATTGCAGCCTGTTCAGTTTGTACAGGGTAATCAGGGACAACACTTCACTTTTATGGTATTTTATTGCAGCCTGTACAGGGTAATCAAGGACAACACTTCACTTTAATGGTATTTTATTGCAGCCTGTTCAGTCTGTACAGAGTAATCAAGGACAACACTTCACTTTTATGGTATTTTATTGCAGCCTGTTCAGTCTGTACAGGGTAATCAGGGACAGCACTTCACTTTTATGGTATTTTATTGCAGCCTGTTCTGTCTGTACAGAGTAATCAAGGACAACACTTCACTTTAATGGTATTTTATTGCAGCCTGTTCAGTCTGTACAGAGTAATCAAGGACAACACTTCACTTTTATGGTATTTTATTGCAACCTGTTCAGTCTGTACAGAGTAATCAAGGACAACACTTCACTTTAATGGTATTTTATTGCAGCCTGTTCAGTCTGTACAGGGTAATCAGGGACAACACTTCACTTTTATGGTATTTTATTGCAGGCTGTTCAGTCTGTATAGGGTAATCAGGGACAGCACTTCACTTTTATGGTATTTTATTGCAGCCTGTTCAGTCTGTACAGGGTAATCAGGGACAACACTTCACTTTTATGGTATTTTATTGCAGCCTGTTCAGTCTGTACAGAGTAATCAAGGACAACACTTCACTTTAATGGTATTTTATTGCAGCCTGTTCAGTCTGTACAGGGTAATCAGGGACAACACTTCACTTTTATGGTATTTTATTGCAGCCTGTTCAGTCTGTACAGGGTAATCAGGGACAGCACTTCACTTTTATGGTATTTTATTGCAGCCTGTTCAGTCTGTATAGGGTAATCAGGGACAGCACTTCACTTTTATGGTATTTTATTGCAGCCTGTTCAGTCTGTACAGGGTAATCAGGGACAACACTTCACTTTTATGGTATTTTATTGCAGCCTGTTCAGTCTGTACAGGGTAATCAGGGACAACACTTCACTTTTATGGTATTTTATTGCAGCCTGTTCAGTCTGTACAGGGTAATCAGGGACAACACTTCGCTTTTATGGTATTTTATTGCAGCCTGTTCAGTCTGTACAGGGTAATCAGGGACAACACTTCACTTTTATGGTATTTTATTGCCGCCTGTTCAGTCTGTATAGGGTAATCAGGGACAGCACTTCACTTTTATGGTATTTTATTGCAGCCTGTTCAGTCTGTATAGGGTAATCAGGGACAACACTTCACTTTTATGGTATTTTATTGCAGCCTGTTTAGTCTGTACAGGGTAATCAGGGACAACACTTCACTTTAATGGTATTTTATTGCAGCCTGTTCAGTCTGCACAGGGTGATTAGGGACAACACTTCACTTTTATGGTATTTTATTGCAGCCTGTTTAGTCTGTACAGGGTAATCAGGGACAACACTTCACTTTAATGGTATTTTATTGCAGCCTGTTCAGTCTGTACACGGTAATCAGGGACAACACTTCACTTTTATGGTATTTTATTGCAGCCTGTTTAGTCTGTACAGGGTAATCAGGGACAACACTTCGCTTTTATGGTATTTTATTGCAGCCTGTTCAGTCTGTACACGGTAATCAGGGACACCACTTCACTTTAATGGTATTTTATTGCAGCCTGTTTAGTCTGTACAGGGTAATCAGGGACAACACTTCGCTTTTATGGTATTTTATTGCAGCCTGTTCAGTCTGTACAGGATAATCAGGGACACCACTTCACTTTTATGGTATTTTATTGCAGCCTATTCAGTCTGTACAGGGTAATCAGGGACAACACTTCACTTTTATGGTATTTTATTGCAGCCTGTTTAGTCTGTACAGGGTAATCAGGGACAACACTTCACTTTTATTGCAGCCTGTTCAGTCTGTACAGGGTAATCAGGGACAGCACTTCACTTTAATGGTATTTTATTGCAGCCTGTTTAGTCTGTACAGGGTAATCAGGGACAACACTTCGCTTTTATGGTATTTTATTGCAGCCTGTTCAGTCTGTACAGGATAATCAGGGACACCACTTCACTTTTATGGTATTTTATTGCAGCCTGTTCAGTCTGTACAGGGTAATCAGGGACAACACTTCGCTTTTATGGTATTTTATTGCAGCCTGTTCAGTCTGTACAGGATAATCAGGGACACCACTTCACTTTTATGGTATTTTATTGCAGCCTGTTTAGTCTGTACAGGGTAATCAGGGACAACACTTCACTTTTATGGTATTTTATTGCAGCCTGTTTAGTCTGTACAGGGTAATCAGGGACAACACTTCGCTTTTATGGTATTTTATTGCAGCCTGTTCAGTCTGTACAGGGTAATCAGGGACAACACTTCACTTTTATGGTATTTTATTGCAGCCTGTTTAGTCTGTACAGGGTAATCAGGGACAACACTTCACTTTTATTGCAGCCTGTTCAGTCTGTACAGGGTAATCAGGGACAGCACTTCACTTTAATGGTATTTTATTGCAGCCTGTTTAGTCTGTACAGGGTAATCAGGGACAACACTTCGCTTTTATGGTATTTTATTGCAGCCTGTTTAGTCTGTACAGGGTAATCAGGGACAACACTTCACTTTTATGGTATTTTATTGCCGCCTGTTCAGTCTGTATAGGGTAATCAGGGACAGCACTTCACTTTTATGGTATTTTATTGCAGCCTGTTCAGTCTGTATAGGGTAATCAGGGACAACACTTCACTTTTATGGTATTTTATTGCAGCCTGTTTAGTCTGTACAGGGTAATCAGGGACAACACTTCACTTTAATGGTATTTTATTGCAGCCTGTTCAGTCTGCACAGGGTGATTAGGGACAACACTTCACTTTTATGGTATTTTATTGCAGCCTGTTTAGTCTGTACAGGGTAATCAGGGACAACACTTCACTTTAATGGTATTTTATTGCAGCCTGTTCAGTCTGTACACGGTAATCAGGGACAACACTTCACTTTTATGGTATTTTATTGCAGCCTGTTTAGTCTGTACAAGGTAATCAGGGACAACACTTCGCTTTTATGGTATTTTATTGCAGCCTGTTCAGTCTGTACACGGTAATCAGGGACACCACTTCACTTTAATGGTATTTTATTGCAGCCTGTTTAGTCTGTACAGGGTAATCAGGGACAACACTTCACTTTTATGGTATTTTATTGCAGCCTGTTCAGTCTGTACAGGGTAATCAGGGACACCACTTCACTTTTATGGTATTTTATTGCAGCCTGTTTAGTCTGTACAGGGTAATCAGGGACAACACTTCACTTTTATGGTATTTTATTGCAGCCTGTTTAGTCTGTACAGGGTAATCAGGGACAACACTTCGCTTTTATGGTATTTTATTGCAGCCTGTTTAGTCTGTACAGGGTAATCAGGGACAACACTTCACTTTTATGGTATTTTATTGCAGCCTGTTCAGTCTGTACAGGGTAATCAGGGACAACACTTCGCTTTTATGGTATTTTATTGCAGCCTGTTCAGTCTGTACAGGATAATCAGGGACACCACTTCACTTTTATGGTATTTTATTGCAGCCTGTTTAGTCTGTACAGGGTAATCAGGGACAACACTTCACTTTTATGGTATTTTATTGCAGCCTGTTTAGTCTGTACAGGGTAATCAGGGACAACACTTCGCTTTTATGGTATTTTATTGCAGCCTGTTCAGTCTGTACAGGGTAATCAGGGACAACACTTCACTTTTATGGTATTTTATTGCAGCCTGTTTAGTCTGTACAGGGTAATCAGGGACAACACTTCACTTTTATTGCAGCCTGTTCAGTCTGTACAGGGTAATCAGGGACAACACTTCGCTTTTATGGTATTTTATTGCAGCCTGTTTAGTCTGTACAGGGTAATCAGGGACAACACTTCACTTTTATGGTATTTTATTGCCGCCTGTTCAGTCTGTATAGGGTAATCAGGGACAGCACTTCACTTTTATGGTATTTTATTGCAGCCTGTTCAGTCTGTATAGGGTAATCAGGGACAACACTTCACTTTTATGGTATTTTATTGCAGCCTGTTTAGTCTGTACAGGGTAATCAGGGACAACACTTCACTTTAATGGTATTTTATTGCAGCCTGTTCAGTCTGTACACGGTAATCAGGGACAACACTTCACTTTTATGGTATTTTATTGCAGCCTGCTCCGTCTGCACAGGGTGATTAGGGACAACACTTCACTTTTATGGTATTTTATTGCAGCCTGTTCAGTCTGTACAGGGTAATCAGGGACACCACTTCACTTTTATGGTATTTTATTGCAGCCTGTTTAGTCTGTACAGGGTTATCAGGGACAACACTTCACTTTAATGGTATTTTATTGCAGCCTGTTCAGTCTGTACACGGTAATCAGGGACAACACTTCACTTTTATGGTATTTTATTGCAGCCTGCTCCGTCTGCACAGGGTGATTAGGGACAACACTTCACTTTTATGGTATTTTATTGCAGCCTGTTCAGTCTGTACAGGGTAATCAGGGACACCACTTCACTTTTATGGTATTTTATTGCAGCCTGTTTAGTCTGTACAGGGTAATCAGGGACACCACTTCACTTTTATGGTATTTTATTGCAGCCTGTTTAGTCTGTACACGGTAATCAGGGACACCACTTCACTTTTATGGTATTTTATTGCAGCCTGTTCAGTCTGTACACGGTAATCAGGGACAACACTTCACTTTTATGGTATTTTATTGCAGCCTGTTCAGTCTGTACAGGGTAATCAGGGACAACACTTCACTTTTATGGTATTTTATTGCAGCCTGTTCAGTCTGTACACGGTAATCAGGGACAACACTTCACTTTTATGGTATTTTATTGCAGCCTGTTCAGTCTGTACAGGGTAATCAGGGACAACACTTCACTTTTATGGTATTTTATTGCAGCCTGTTCAGTCTGTACACGGTAATCAGGGACAACACTTCACTTTTATGGTATTTTATTGCAGCCTGTTCAGTCTGTACAGGGTAATCAGGGACAACACTTCACTTTTATGGTATTTTATTGGCAGCCTGTTCAGTTTGTACAGGGTAATAAGGGACAACACTTCACTTTTATGGTATTTTATTGCAGCCTGTTTAGTCTGTACAGGGTAATCAGGGACAACACTTCACTTTATGGTATTTTATTGCAGCCTGTTCAGTCTGTACAGAATAATCAGGGACAACACTTCACTTTTATGGTATTTTATTGGCAGCCTGTTCAGTCTGTACAGGGTAATCAGGGACAACACTTCACTTTTATGGTATTTTATTGCAGCCTGTTCAGTCTGTACAGGGTAATCAGGGACAACACTTCACTTTTATGGTATTTTTTGCAGCCTGTTCAGTCTGTATAGGGTAATCAGGGACAGCACTTCACTTTTATGGTATTTTATTGCAGCCTGTTCTGTCTGTACAGGGTAATCAGGGACAGCACTTCACTTTTATGGTATTTTATTGCAGCCTGTTCAGTCTGTACAGGGTAATCAGGGACAACACTTCACTTTTATGGTAATTTATTGCAGCCTGTTCAGTCTGTACAGGGTAATCAGGGACAACACTTCACTTTTATGGTATTTTATTGCAGCCTGTTTAGTCTGTACAGGGTAATCAGGGACAGCACTTCACTTTAATTGTATTTTATTGCAGCCTGTTCAGTCTGTACACGGTAATCAGGGACAACACTTCACTTTTATGGTATTTTATTGCAGCCTGTTTAGTCTGTACAGGGTAATCAGGGACAGCACTTCACTTTTATGGTATTTTATTGCAGCCTGTTTAGTCTGTACAGGGTAATCAGGGACAGCACTTCACTTTAATGGTATTTTATTGCAGCCTGTTCAGTCTGTACAGGGTAATCAGGGACAACACTTTACTTTAATGGTATTTTATTGCAGCCTGTTCAGTCTGTACAGGGTAATCAGGGACAGCACTTCACTTTTATGGTATTTTATTGCAGCCTGTTCAGTCTGTACAGGGTAATCAGGGACAGCACTTCACTTTTATGGTATTTTATTGCAGCCTGTTCAGTCTGTACAGGGTAATCAGGGACAACACTTCACTTTAATGGTATTTTATTGCAGCCTGTTCAGTCTGTACAGGGTAATCAGGGACAGCACTTCACTTTAATGGTATTTTATTGCAGCCTGTTCAGTCTGTACAGGGTAATCAGGGACAACACTTCGCTTTTATGGTATTTTATTGCAGCCTGTTCAGTCTGTACAGGGTAATCAGGGACAACACTTCGCTTTTATGGTATTTTATTGCAGCCTGTTCAGTCTGTACAGGGTAATCAGGGACACCACTTCACTTTTATGGTATTTTATTGCAGCCTGTTCAGTCTGTACAGGGTAATCAGGGACAACACTTCACTTTTATGGTATTTTATTGCAGCCTGTTCAGTCTGTACAGGGTAATCAGGAACACCACTTCACTTTTATGGTATTTTATTGCAGCCTGTTCAGTCTATTCAGGGTAATCAGGGACAACACTTCACTTTTATGGTATTTTATTGCAGCCTTTTCAGTCTGTACAGGGTAATCAGGGACAACACTTCACTTTTATGGTATTTTATTGCAGCCTGTTTAGTCTGTACAGGGTAATCAGGGACAACACTTCACTTTTATGGTATTTTATTGCAGCCTGTTCAGTCTGTACAGGGTAATCAGGGACAACACTTCACTTTTATGGTATTTTATTGCAGCCTGTTCAGTCTGTACACGGTTATCAGGGACAACACTTCACTTTTATGGTATTTTATTGCAGCCTGTTCAGTCTGTACACGGTAATCAGGGACAACACTTCACTTTTATGGTATTTTATTGCAGCCTGTTTAGTCTGTACAGGGTAATCAGGGACAACACTTCACTTTTATGGTATTTTATTGCAGCCTTTTCAGTCTGTACAGGGTAATCAGGGACAACACTTCACTTTTATGGTATTTTATTGCAGCCTGTTCAGTCTGTACAGGGTAATCAGGGACAACACTTCTCTTTTATGGTATTTTATTGCAGCCTGTTCAGTCTGTACTGGGTAATCAGGGACAACACTTCACTTTTATGGTATTTTATTGCAGCCTGTTCAGTCTGTACACGGTAATCAGGGACAACACTTCACTTTTATGGTATTTTATTGCAGCCTGTTCAGTCTGTACACGGTAATCAGGGACAACACTTCACTTTTATGGTATTTTATTGCAGCCTGTTCAGTCTGTACAGGGTAATCAGGGACAACACTTCACTTTTATGGTATTTTATTGCAGCCTGTTCAGTCTGTACACGGTAATCAGGGACAACACTTCACTTTTATGGTATTTTATTGCAGCCTGTTCAGTCTGTACAGGGTAATCAGGGACAACACTTCACTTTTATGGTATTTTATTGCAGCCTGTTCAGTCTGTACAGGGTAATCAGGGACAACACTTCACTTTTATGGTATTTTATTGCAGCCTGTTCAGTCTGTACAGGGTAATCAGGGACAACACTTCACTTTTATGGTATTTTATTGCAGCCTGTTCAGTCTGTACACGGTAATCAGGGACAACACTTCACTTTTATGGTATTTTATTGCAGCCTGTTCAGTCTGTACAGGGTAATCAGGGACAACACTTCACTTTTATGGTATTTTATTGCAGCCTGTTCAGTCTGTACAGGGTAATCAGGGACAACACTTCACTTTTATGGTATTTTATTGCAGCCTGTTCAGTCTGTACAGGGTAATCAGGGACAACACTTCACTTTTATGGTATTTTATTGCAGCCTGTTCAGTCTGTACAGGGTAATCAGGGACAACACTTCACTTTTATGGTATTTTATTGCAGCCTGTTCAGTCTGTACAGGGTAATCAGGGACAACACTTCACTTTTTAACCAGGTTTTCCGAAGGAAAAAACTGGTTATTAGATTGGCGAATGCGGGCGGGCTGGCTGGCGGGCTGGCTGGCTGGCTGGCGGGCTGGCGGAACAAGCTTGTCCGGGCCATAACTATGTCGTTCATTGTCAGATTTTAAAATCATTTGGCACATTTGTTCACCATCATTGGACGGTGTGTCGTGCGAAATAATTACGTCGATATCTCCAAGGTCAAGGTCACACTTTGAGTTCAAAGGTCAAAAATGGCCATAAATGAGCTTGTCCTGGCCATAACTATGTCATTCATTGTGAGATTTTAAAATCATTTGGCACATTTGTTCACCATCATGGTACGGTGTCGCACGAAAGAATCACGTCAATATCTCCAATGTCAAGGTCGCCACGACTAATAATAGATTTTTTTTTTTTAAACAAACTTACAAAGGGGGTTAATTTTGTTTGTTCATTTCAAAAGTTCAGTTTGAGTTTTCTCCCTTTATCAGATTTTTTTTTCACAATGAAAACCTGGTTTTGTGACAATTTTGTCCCTTGTATGGTATTTTATTGCAGCCTGTTCAGTCTGTACAGGGTAATCAGGGACACCACTTCACTTTTATGGTATTTTATTGCAGCCTGTTCAGTCTGTACAGGGTAATCAGGGACAACACTTCACTTTTATGGTATTTTATTGCAGCCTGTTCAGTCTGTACACGGTAATCAGGGACAACACTTCACTTTTATGGTATTTTATTGCAGCCTGTTCAGTCTGTACAGGGTAATCAGGGACAACACTTCACTTTTATGGTATTTTATTGCAGCCTGTTCAGTCTGTACAGGGTAATCAGGGACAACACTTCACTTTTATGGTATTTTATTGCAGCCTGTTCAGTCTGTACAGGGTAATCAGGGACACCACTTCACTTTTATGGTATTTTATTGCAGCCTGTTCAGTCTGTACAGGGTAATCAGGGACAACACTTCACTTTTATGGTATTTTATTGCAGCCTGTTCAGTCTGTACAGGGTAATCAGGAACACCACTTCACTTTTATGGTATTTTATTGCAGCCTGTTCAGTCTATTCAGGGTAATCAGGGACAACACTTCACTTTTATGGTATTTTATTGCAGCCTTTTCAGTCTGTACAGGGTAATCAGGGACAACACTTCACTTTTATGGTATTTTATTGCAGCCTGTTTAGTCTGTACAGGGTAATCAGGGACAACACTTCACTTTTATGGTATTTTATTGCAGCCTGTTCAGTCTGTACAGGGTAATCAGGGACAACACTTCACTTTTATGGTATTTTATTGCAGCCTGTTCAGTCTGTACACGGTAATCAGGGACAACACTTCACTTTTATGGTATTTTATTTAAGGGAGTCTTTTATAGTGAAAAACCAGTTTAGGCGGAAAGTGTTGTCCCTCATTAGCCTGGGCTTATCTGGAATGATACTTTAGTAAGCACATGCATTAAGCCCAGTTTTCCTAAAACGGAGCTCATATAAAAATGGAACCCAATGGTATGTTTGTCAATTTTGCAGTGTGAAGTCAGTCAAGAAGGAAGATAAGGAGAATCTCAATTTGAATGTGCCCTACCAGCAGTAAGTCAACAATTAATGGCAGGAAATGGGATGTTTTTAACTCTTTGCCTCTTAGAAGCACAGAGGAATTGGCCATATGCAACCAGCATAAAACCAGAACAGCTTGCCAGTAACTTGCAGTCTGTTCAAGTTTTATGATGTTTGCTGCTCATCAGTATCTATCTTGTTAGAAAGGTATTTAATTTGAATCATTTTTATAAGGGACTAAAACATGTCAACGGGCAAAATGCACGATTTTATAATTGTAAAGGGAAACAATAGCTGGTTTAATATGCTTTCAAGAATGAAATAGGTAAATTCCCCCTTGCAATTTTGTATATCAAGAGTCACTACATCAAAAACATGTTGTATTTTTAATGTATTTTTGGATTGATGGAAAAGTGTACAGCACAGTCTGTGTTAAAGGTGTTTATATGAAAAATATTTTTCTCCTTATTTTTGCTAGCTCAGTTGGTAGAGTTATGGGTTACAAAACCTTAACTAGCAGATCAATTCACACCTTTGCCACATAACATGCCAGTCGAATTGTTTATCTATTACTAGGTCCATCTTTGTACTGAATACATGTCTTTATTATAATGGTAGTTAAATGTACATTTATAAGTACACATTTTAATGATTCTGTTATAAGGTATGCTTTTGAGATATTTCTTTACAATGTTAATATGAGAAATTAATCAAGGAAGGGTGTAGGGGTCATTGCTGAATTAATGACAGTAGGCAAATATATTATACTGATGTTCATGGGAAAAGTTCATCTTTACAACTTTATTTTGTAGATTTTATGGAAAGTCTTCGATGGTTACCTCTACCCCAGTGTTGAGGAAAACAGAGGCTAGCTTCAAGTCCGGGTAAGATTAACAGAAATTCTATGAGATCAATAACAGAACAGATGAGTTGATCAATGGTACTGATCATTTAAAAAAAAAAAGGTGCCAGAAGCAATTCCTGATGTGGCAATAGTAAATCTTTTGTGAAGACTTTAAAAGTCTATTTTGTGTCCAATCTTCATGAAACTTTCTCACATCATTTCTTCTAACGATATCTCGGCCGCATACGAATATGAATCTGGTCCTTATCTTTATATAGTAAAACTTTGTGAACACTTTAGAAGTCATCTTGTATAACTTAAACTTAATCAGCAATAAACTTTAACAAAAATTGTGTTCTTAAGATACATGTAGCTCAACAGATTCAATAATGGTTCTGGGTCAATGCAAGGTCACACGCAAGGTCATACACAAGGTTGAGAACCAATTATTATACAAACATCACAAAAGCTGCTCTTTACAGTATAATTCCATTGGTTCTTATGGAAGGAACTTAGGGCCTGTAGTCTCTAATTTTTCAGGAGGATTATGAGTGTAATAATATAACAACAGAGCAACATTATATTTTTTCATTTAATTTTACTTTACATGAATAAATACTGATTAATTATATCACATAGACCCTGCTAAAATCCTTGCAATAGTGCTCAGGTTTATAGGAAAATTCTTGTTTCAACCCGGGTTCTGATTTTCTTGTTTTCAGGAAGAGAGTGTCCGGTATGATGGATGACCCAACACCCACCAAAAGGCCACGACTGCTCTCTGAGACCATTTCCTACAGCATGAAGCCTAAACCAGCACCCACAGTTGATGCCAAGCCTTCCCAGCAGCTACAGGGGTACGGTAAACCTTGTTTGATCAATTGGGCCACGTTCTGGGAAAACAGGGCTTAATGCATGTGCGTTAACCTTTTGCATGCTGGGAAATTTGTCGTCTGCTAAAATGTCGTCTGCTGAATTCCTAAAATTAGCATTTTCTTCGATTTTTGTTCAAAGAATACTATCAGAATAGCAAACAGTTTGGATCCTGATGAGACGCCACGTTCTGTGGCGTCTCATCTGGATCCAAACTGTTTGCAAAGGCCTTCAAAATTCGGTTCCAGCACTGAAAGAGTTAAGTGTCCACCCAGATTAACATGTTAAGTCTGCACAGGCAAATCAGGGACGACACTTCCCACTTTTATTGAATTTTTAGTTTTAAGTAAGTCTCTTTTAAATGACAATCCAGTCTAGGTGAAGGTGTTGTCCCTGATTAGCCTGCGCGGACTGCAAAGGCTAATCTGGGACAAACCTGACTCACATGCACTAAGCTCTGTTTTCCCCAAACCAGGTCAATTTCTAGGTTGGCGCTAAGGAAAAAAACTTAGGAGCCAAAGCTAGGGGGGGCGGGGAAAATTTGTTGATCCTAGAATGTCTGTGGTGCGTTTTGGGGCTATTTCCTGAGCAAAATTAAGACTTTTTTTTCTGAAATTAGCCCTTTTTTGCTTGAAGTTCTTTTTCTTCGCTGGTGAGCCACTTGCTGACATTTTGTAGGCGTTATTTTTGTTTGTTTACATAGACACCGGTGGCGTAGTGATAATGATACATTAACACCGTTAAACAGTTTTCGGTACATGTGGTATTTAGGTTAGAAACCACTAAAACAGCCCGCCCGTCTCATAGTAATTTTACGACATTAATTATGAAATCCAAACATTACTTTTTTCTTTTTTTTTCTTTTTTGAAGAAATGTGTGAGAAATGACTAAGTCAGCGTGAGACCGTTATTGCATGCCAAAAACCGTGAGACTCACGGCAAAACCGTGCGACTTGACTGGTATGATTTCATAACTGACTTGGGCTAGCATCCGATGTCGCTCATTGGAGACATGCAGGGTTGCATCTAGAAAAACTTTTGGCCCCCCTCGCTTTCAGGAAAAGGGGGGCTTGATCCCCTCTTACATTTAAAAGAGGGGGACTCAAAGAAAAGATTAATTAAACCCACACAAATCTCTTTTAAGAACCAACATTGTATAAACTTGGAATATGTTCAACGTATGTTCATATTGAAACTATCTTGAACTTGTCAGTTCATAAAAATTTAAGAAATAAATTCCAAAATATTGTTACCTGTAGAACTTTGAAACTGTTTTAAACTGTTTATATACACTGGTTAGATAAGACGTTTCCGATTCTGCATTCGCGTCTGCACTATTTGAGACATCCTCGGATCGCGAACCTAACATTTGGTCATTTCCCTGAGCTTACATTATTCTGTCTGCTATCTTTTCTAAAGAATTGTGTTAATTTCTGTTGCTTCAACTTTCCTTTTTCGTTCGAAGCATCGATTTTTCCCAAAACCTGCAACTCACTTTCTTAATCGGTCTTTCAAGTCGCAAAGCGACCATAAAGGGAAGTAACTCTTATCTACTTTTTTAGCCAATCAAAATCATTGTTTCTTGGGAAATTAGTTTATAGTGGCTATGTTAATGCCATAACTCCGCCCATCTGATTAAATGACAATTCCGTACTGGTTGATTCGATAACGTTGAATCATAACATCTATAGCATAGGTCATTACACAGCACGCTTCAGTGATTCAGTTATCACGTAAATCGCCAAGTAACCCAAAATGTTCGAAAAAGTCTGGTCGCAGTGTTAAGCGTGACCAATTTAAGCATTAGCCATGTGGATTATCCACCTAGGTGGTCGTCATTATCCACTGGGACTTTTCCGGTAAGGGTGTTATTTGTGTAATTTTAGCGATGTTTCTGGCGATTTATATGGCCTGAAATCAGGCATTTAGATTGTGCATTTGTAAAGCATAGGGTCTATTTTTTTATCAATCGCCAATTTCATGAAAATCTTATTTTTATTTGCCAGCCAGAAATTGTAATCGCCAATGGCGATTTTGGCGATCGGTAACGCTAACGTAGAATTTTTTACCATCAGTTATTAATGCCTTGACAAATTAACCAAGAGCCACTCTCCCTGCATGGCAAGTAGGCCTGATAATGCACTTGTCTTGAAGTTAATTTGCCTTGCTTTTTTTATGCCCACGGATCGAATGATTAGGGGTACACTGCAACTCCAATATATCACGGTCCGTTATATCGCGTTGTCCAATATATCGCGAATCGGCTATGGCTCCCAAAAATCTGACGAGCATAATCCTTAAATAAAATGTTTTTATCTGAGAATTTGATGCATTAAAATCCGTTTCAAGCAAGTACTTTTCCCTTTTTTTCACCAACTTTAATCCAATAGTCATAATCCAGTTTTGACCAGATTGTTTGCTTACATTGTACATCACATTAACACCTGTGTACTGCGATAAACAAAAGACCCATTTGTCAAACATGACAGGTCATTTCGGGTGTTACAATTCTCTATTGAATTTGCTTTGAACTGCCGAAACGCACCAGCGCACACATGAAGGTGTACACAATTATAACAGTAAATGTCACAAGTCAATACTGACCTATCTCAACAATCTGTGTGCGTTAGATACAGTATACAATATAGATCAGTTAGTCACAATGCTCTACTATTAAACCCCATGCTGTGCATGCTTTTCATGAGAAATGAATGACGTCATTTTGTACATGGGTCTAATGTGTGCATGCTTTCTTGAACAATAAAACTCGGCAATGTTTTTCGGATTACAAATTTAATTATACGCATTTGAAAATACTCCCATGGAATAATGTTTTGTGTTAAACCAATTAATGACATACGGATATACACAAACTTGAATAAGGTTGGTAAATAGCGTGTTTTGAGATTGCATAATGATGCTAATGTATACATATACATGCATACATAAACTGACAATTTATATCACGCGCCAGATATATCACGGCCGCGATCTTTGGACCCCTTCAACCGCGATATATTGGAGTTGCAGTGTATATTGTTTATAGCCTGTCTGTCATTGTATGTGTGAGTCTATGTGTCTGTGTGTCTGTCACTAAACTTAACATTGGTCATAACTTTTGCAATATTGAAGATAGCAACTTGATATTTGGCATGCATGTGTATCTCATGGAGCTGCACATTTTGAGTGGTGAAAGGTCAAGGTCATTCTTCTAGGTCAACTGTCAAGTATATGGCTTCAAAGGGAGGCAATAAGGGGCATTGTGTTTCTGACAAACACATCACTTGTTTTTACATGCGTTTACAGTGGTTGGAGAGAAAAGAACTTGCTAAGTTAAAACAAAATAAGTTCTCAGGTTGTTTTTTTATGATTGTTGGTAAATTTCATTGATGAACATCAGAAGAAGTATTTTAGGATTTTATGATTATAACACCATAATGGGACAAACATAGCCAAAATGTTAATTGTTCAAGCATAGTCAATAAAAAAAATGGAATTTCAGTCATGACCAAAATTTTAAGTTTCAACCCTATTTAAAATGTTTGTTTCTCAACTATAGCCAAATTGTTAGTTTCTCAACCAAAGCCAAAGTCTGGTTTCTCAACCCTATCAAAAATGTTAGTTTCTCAATCATAGCAAAAATGTTAGTTTCCCAGCAATAGCCAAAATGTTAGTTTCCCAGCCATAGTCAAAATGTAAGTTTCTCAACCATAGCCAAAATGTTAGTTTCTAAACCATAGCCAAAATGTTAGTTTCTCAACCATGGCCAAAATGTTACTTTTGTTTCTCAACGTTATTCAAAATGATAGTTTCTCAACCAGTGCAAAAATGTTAGTTTCTAAAACATGGCCTAAATACAATGTATTAGTCAACCAGTGCACAAAAGTTAGTTTCTAAAACATGGCCTAAATACAATGTATTAGTTTTTACGCCCCCGGTAGGGTGGCATATAGCAGTTGAACTGGCCATCAGTCCGTCTGTCTGTCAGTTTGTCTGTCCAAAAACTTAAACATAACCCTACAGATTTGTAATATGTTAATTTTTCAGACATTGCCAAAATATTTGTTTTCCAACCATCAGCAAAATGTTATAATCTCAAACATGGCCAAAATGTTAGAATTTAATTCTTGGCCAAAACGTTATTTTCTCAACTGTATCAAAAATGTTAGTCTCTCAACCATAGCCAAAATGTTAAATTTCTCGACCAGAGCCAAAATGTTAAATTTCTCAACCATGGCCAAAATGTTAAATTTCTCAACCATGGCCAAAATGTTAAATTTCTCAACAATAGCCAAAATGTTGAATTTCTCAACCATGGCCAAAATGTTAAATTTCTCAACAATAGCCAAAATCTTAAATTTCTCAACCATGGCCAAAATGTTAAATTTCTCAACCATAGCCAAAATGTTAAATTTCTCAACCATGGCCAAAATGTTAAATTTCTCAACCATAGCCAAAATGTTAAATTTCTCAACCATGGCCAAAGTGTTAAATTTCTCAACCATAGCCAAAATGTTAAATTTCTCAACCATAGCCAAAATGTTAAATTTCTCAACCATAGCCAATCACGGCAAAAATGTGGGCCTCTTACCCTGCAGATTCTTGTGTGTTGCAGATTCTCCAATCTGGGCAACACGTGTTATATGAATGCCATCCTGCAGTCTCTGTACAGCCTGGACACGTTCACCTCGGACCTGCACTCCAATCGCAGGATACTCAAGTCACTCCAGTCTCACTCCCTATACCTGTAGGTAGCCAACAAACATGCCAGCAGTTTTTGTTAACAAATACCACTCTCATATGCTTTTTATGCCCCTGGATCTAATGATCTGGGATATATTGTTTTTGGCCTGTCTGTCTGTGTGTCTGTCACTAAACTTTAACCTTGGTCATAACTTTTGCAATATTGAAGATAGCAACTTGATATTTGTCATCTCATGGAGCTGCACATTTTGAGATGCGAAAGGTCAAGGTCATCCTCCAAGGTCAAAGGTCAAATATATAGCCTCAAAGCGGCGCAATAGGGGGCATTGTGTTTCTGACAAACACATCTCTTGTTAACATGTTTGTTGTCCATTAGAAAATGAAATAAAAAATTCTTAATAGATTCAAATTACTTCTAGATTCAAGTTTTAAAGACTTCATTTCCAAGTTACTGATGAGTAGCAAACAGCATAAAAATTTGAACTGCCTTCATGTAACATGCAGGGGGTTCTGGTTGTATGCTGGTTGCATATAGCCATTTTAACTGCTTCTGAGTGGGAAAGGGTCAAGTGTTCTTCTAAGTTTACTTAATTGCACTGTAATTGGTTGCAAGAATTACAATAAATTCTATGATCTAGATTGGTACTTAAAAATTAAGTGAATCTGCGCTTCAATATTTTGAAAGCATGCTTTGTTTTGTTTGTTTGCATTAAGCATTGGGAATCAGAGAATGGCCACCAACATTATGATCTTAAATAATAAAAGATTGATATAAGAAAGAAGCATGCCAAAATATTCTGCTTTGAAACATTCTTTAAATTGACAAAATTGTATAGAAACAGCTCACCTGGCTCAATGTTTACCAGCCATTCTTTAATATGACATAGTAATTGCATGCTGTTTTGCACCTCTACCTAGTGCCATGACACAAAATATTTCACAGACATACTTAATATAACCGGGTACTTGTTCTCTATTTTAGCTTCTATTTAGTGCCTTGGCACACAAAAAGTGTGCTCAGAAAAGTTACAGAAAAGAAGCACAAAATGTTTAAAATATGTATATATACAGACATACTTACTGTAACTACGGGACTTGTTCTCTATTCTGGGCCCTGACATAAAAAATTTAACATACTTACTCCGAGATATTTTTTGCCCCAAATTACAGTAGCCTACAGACTGTTTCCAATGGCAAAAAGTAACATATTTTTCCCAAATATCTGACCAAAATTTCCCCCGTAGAAGGTCAAACTTTTCCAATAAAATAAATAATTGGGTTATTCAGTTTACTATAAGCGATGTAATGCCATTGCACTTGATATTTTGAATTTGATAATGCAGCAATAAACACAACTGGAAATATGTAATTTATAATCATGTTAATTACATTCAAAACTGACCTTACGGTCACTTGAGAATAAGTCATGTTTGAACTGAAAACATCGGTCACGCGTCAGTTTTTTCGAGTCGCGAAAAGTACGAACAGGTGCACGCAACAATAAGAATCTGTATAAGTAGCAATTATTGGCTGCATTCATAACGACAAAGCATGAGCGCATGACAAAGTCAATAGATCTTCATCGCTGATCAGGTGTTTAAAACAACGCTAAGCTGGCAAGTGTTGTTATAAGAAGGTGATACAAGGATAAGTGATTGTCTATTCAAGAAAAATATACATTGAGTTGCAACTTTTATAACAAACTTAATATTGTTTTTACAAGATTTTGGTGTCTTTTTCTTTGAATTAGAAGGATATAGTTACATGGTACTTTCAGTTAATGACAGCGAATCCGCTGTTATAATTGTTTGGACGATAGTCAATGACATGCGACAATCTTTATTTAAAAATACATCCCAATGAATGAAATACGCACTGTCGGATTTACTGAATGAACAAAATGCATGAGTAAACAACAATTCTATCGTTGATAGAGTTATAGATTTAGTTTTAAAATAGTTATGAAATCATATCAATTTATAAGACATTTTTCTGTATTATTTGATAAAAATTATTTATGTTATGCTAAGTTATTGGCAATGAGCCTTTGTTTTTAGCTC